>NC_056727.1:153334662-153534662 GCF_019279795.1 Protopterus annectens | reverse complement strand
TGTCTTAATCTACTTTTAAAATGAGCAGCTTAGGCAGCTGTATTTTTCAGTTTGATTTTTTCACTGAGAAGTTTATATATGACCATTATATATGTTTTTGGTATTTTAATGCAAAGTTATATGATCATTATGTTTTTAGTTTAGTTTAATGCAAAGTAGTTCCTCCACCCCTTTTAACTAATTGATTGATGTGTACGGTTAGAACTTTTAACTATGTGCAGTTTTGTTAAGAATTTTCAATCATTTTAGATACCCATCTATCAAATCTTGTATACATTGATCTGTATTCATTTTCATAAATGGCACTTTAGATCAATATATCAAATAATGTAGCCAAGACTAAATCAAGAAATCTCAATTTATATCATGTAATAAACAAAACTAAATTTACAAATTGGTTCATTACCCAATACCTCCCTTGCTCTGGAATAGTCTCTCCTTGAATGTCCAAAAATGTGACTCTGTGTTGCCCTTAAAACATAGCTCAGCCAAAAGGATGGTTGCCCCAAAATACACTCCATGACATATAGGCATGTCCTCCTTGAAAGGTTGGTAGAACCTGAAGGTAGTTATTTGCAAGGCACACATGGCCACTGCTCAAATATTTCCTGAGGTGCCTATGATTCCTAAGTAGTGGTAATTCATTGGTGATAAATTGAAAATATGAGTTTTAAATCTGTAATTTTGTCGGAGTTATGGCCAATCGTTGAAAATAATGTGAAAAAAAATTGTTGTAGTACAACTTAAGAATGTTAACTGCACATTTGTTTAAGGTTACATTGTGACATTCTCTAAATCAATAATGCAAAGTAATAGTATTTGCAATATCTGCCATTCATTTTTCATAAAAATGGCATCTCATTTTCATTCTTTGACCCATTTGTATCTGTATCTAAAAAAATGAGCATGCAACTATTGTCTTGGTATGCAACATAAAATAATTCCTGTGATACCGACTCTGAAATTTACGTTAACAACATAACTTTGTATTTCTTGAGGAAACTGATACATGCACTCACAAATGAGCATGTACTTACACACACACACACACACACACACACACACACACACACACACACACACACATGCATGCACACACAAGCATTTCACATTCAAAGAGGTTGAAATATGGCCTGAATTCTCAGGGTAAAAAGAATGTTTTCCTTTAGCCGACAGCAGTTTCAGTCATTCAGTTTGTGTTTCTCATCCATCTCATCCAGATGTTGTATAAGAAAGTCAAAACTGACAACTGGTTCTTTGGAAAGAAGTTCATATTCTGCAGAGTGCTGGCTGTGCCTTTTAATTTGAAAGGTAATAACTTCTTTTCAAGTAAGCAAGAGTCCTTGAAAGATAACAGAAACATGACACCTGGTACTTATCCACATTTGTATGAAGTATAATTACAAAGTTAAAGTTGTAAATCAAATAGTTTATAAGGGATAGTGTTTAACTATATTTAGTTTTTGAAAGCATACAGAAATTACTAGCTAATGATAAAGTCTCTAAAACAAAAGTAATTAAATTTTATAAGTCTTATCTAAGTAAGGATGTTACATATTTTTTTCTTTTTAACTTTTATGTACCATCTTTATGATGAGAAGGCATGTGACACATGGTCTTGCAAGCATGAGTATTCTCCCTAAATGTAGTTTACCTGTACATTACATGAACTTATATTCAGTTATATTATCAGCTACAGCCATGGTTATATCAACTATAGCTGTGGGAGTTGGCAGTGTAGTAGTAATACAACAACACATTTTTGGCTGGAACTGAGAAGGAAGTTTCAAACACATGCTGTACCAGCTGCTTTGTTGCTCTTGATTTACTGACAGAATCTATTTAAACTAAAGAACAGGACCTTGCTTTAGGTGGAGTATTTCTATTAATAACAACAGATGAGTTGTGTTTTTCAGTTGAAACAAATGCACTAAATCAGGTCAAGATGCCCTGCTTGATAGATTTCATTACTATTATTAACTGATTCTGAAGCAGGCATAATTGACTTTCTGGCATGAGCTGTGGACAAAAAAAGTTCAGTAGCAAGTCAGATGAGGATATAAGGTATTTAAAATAACATTAAAATACTTTCATTTTAGATGATATTTTCTAAAGTAACTGTCTTCATCATTTTGAACTTTGTATTAAATCCTAACTTTATCTACAGGGATATGAATCTATCATAAATTATCCAAATAATTTCCATAAAATAGTATCAGAACAGAGAACTACACATGTAAGGTCATGCAATGAATTCCAAGAAAACGTCTGATCCCTCATTCTCATAAGAACAATATTTATACTTTCTATTTTATCAGGTACAAAACGTAATCTCATTTAGTTTGCACTGATTCATTTACTTCATGCATAGTTTTGCTAAGGTTAGAATTTGCTCATGGGTTAAGATTGTTTCATACAGTTTTATATGAGTTTTCAGCCAAATTAATATGTGACAAAATATTTAAAAAGATACAAGGACACACACACACACACACACACACACACACACACACACACACACACACACACACACACACACACACACACACACACACACGTTTACTGAAAACTCAATGCCTTGAACGCTATACGCTGAATAACGGTGCATCAGATGTAATACCATGCACATGCTATGCTCATTTCCTACATATTTAGAGTTTAAATCATGAAATTGGAGATCTCAGAATAGTGATTAAAAATGCTCACTCATTACACTGTGATCTCCTAACACAAAAATAGAAATGGACCCCAATCTAGCAGCTATAACAAAAGAAAATAATGTTTCTGTAGTGGGCAAGTCCCTCTGCACTCCCATTTTACACACACACTTAGAAGCACACGCACACATACATATTGTTAAGGGTCTTTTGATCTCCTTACAGCTTTAAATAAAATGAGAGTATTTGTTTCTAGTCTTTGGGGTTTAAACTACATCAATGTGATTACTATATTTTTATTTCACAGAAGTAGCATTATGATTTTATTATTATTAATGCTGATGTAAATTACATGTATGACATTTCATTGAATAACATGTTAAGATCTGTAGAGAAAATCTATAAATTTTGTAATCCTAAATTTTATTAAACTTGCATTTGGTAAGATTATGCCTTCACCAAAACTGTTAGAACACCGCTTCAGAAAGGCAAGGCTAAATTTCTTTAATAACTGGTTATGAAGATACTTTTTGACTAAATATTTTCAAACAATGACTTCTTTGCAAGATTGTTTCTCAATTTTAAGATTTCTTTCACTTGTAGACTGCACCAGAGATATAATGATACAAGTTATAGTCAAAGAAAACTATCTAAATTGATTGAGGAGTTTTAGAGCTAATAGTGCGGGAAACGCATTGCAGTTTAGATTCAGCAGACCTTACCATTCTGAGAAAATTTATTATTGTAATGCAACAATTGCAGTTAAGACAAGTGATGAGCTACAGACTACTCTGAAATTACTCAGTTGTCACATTACAGTTATTACAGAATGCTGGAACACTACTAACTTAATGGGTTTAATAAAACAGATTCCATCACAAAACTGAAATCTGGAGAAGGAATAGTGTTCTTTTTACACCTGCCCTTCAAAATTAGAGTTTATAAAACAGCAATGAATGTGAAGTGGCACGTATACAGGCTGAAGAAATCTTGCAAATGAGGTAGAGGAGATTAAACACTCAAGTGTGCTAGCTTCCACTGCATTTAAAATATTTTTTATTACTGTTTTAACTGTTTTTTCTGCAAAAAAAAAAACAAAAAAGAAACAAAATAAGTTCTAAGCTTGTTTCCCACCTTTCCTGTTAATAGACTAGTCCAGATACAGATTTGCTGTATTCAAGACTGTTTTGTAAGTTTCTGAGTTCCCCAGACTTTCCAGCTTATCAGTGGGAATGTAAAGCACTAGGTAGCCTATCTACCACAAGGGGAGTGGTTTCTTGCTCTGAAATTGTAGTTTATTGGAAGTTTGGGCAGTTTTTCTATCCCTTTCAACTTTCTGGTTTAAAAGCCTGTGTCTGCATGGGTTTGCATGCCACGCAGCACTGTTAAGCTAGGATAAACTATTACCAGTGCCAGAAAGTCTGCTTATCTTGCTAGTTCTCTTCTCTCTTGCACTTTAATTAGCTTATATGCCTAGCACTTCATCAGGATTTTTGTAGCAGTTATTGTAGCACACATAAGTGCTATCAGCACTAGACGTTCAATAAGGAAACAGCTCCAGTACTTAGTAATGATGACCATCCCTCCTGGCATGTCTAAAGGTCAGTTCCCTGTGCTTCCTCCTATTAATCTGGTGAACTTAGGCATTCTGAGGCAGTGTAGCAACTGCCTCATGTACACAGACAACCCTCTTCTCTTACCTCCCAACACTCAGGCTTGTGAGAGATGCACTTATATCTCCAAATTGGAAGCCATGGCCTCTCCAGCCAAGACCGAAATAGCTGATCAAGAGGAGAAGGTCAACAGCTGCACCACACCACATGGAACACATAGCCTCCAGAACACCCACCATCACAGCCCTCACATAAAAACACAAACCACACACCCACCTTCGAGGAGGCTCTCAATAGAAATCTACCCAAACAGCAGAGACCTCCAAGGCAGAAACGCACTCGACCACCACACCACAGTACAAACCACAAGACACATAGCTCATCTACACAGTGTGCCCCTCAACCTAAGCCCCGAAGGCAAAACAGCTTGCCCAATACAATAATCATAGGTGACTCAATGTTGAGGCACACTGCTGTCCCACTCACTAAGCTGAATAAGGAGAAAAGTCAGCTGCCTATCAAGTGCCAGAATCCGACACATAACCCATGCACTCAGGTCACTCTGCAGCAAGTACAAGTATGACCCTGCCATTGTCCATGTGGGTGTGAATGACCGGAGATGCACCTCCCTGGACTACAATAAAAGAGACATGGTGGAGCACTCGGATTATATGGCTTAGGCAGGTATGACCCTAGCCTTGAACAGCATTCTACCATCGCCCAGAATGATACCACAGTACAAACAGAAAATGATTGACTTCAACAATTGTCTAAGTTTCTGGTGTCATTCTAAGGGGATCCAGTATCTGTCTGCTTGGGATGACATGACTGACAGACCTCAGTGCTTTGACAGAGATGGCCTGCATCTGTCACCCGTTGGTTTCCGGGTACTGACTAGGGCTCTTTCCACCCCTATAGTGCCTTTTTTAGGTGGTGCTCCAAAGACCAAATTACCACTATACCAGCTACAAATAAATGCAATCTGAGGGTCATGCTGCTCAATGTTAGAAGTCTAAATCTCAAGATGCACTCACTTGAAGCACTCCTCAAAATGGAGAACATCTACATTTGTGCTGTAACATAGACCTGGTTTAAAGCAGCAGAAAGCACCCCTGCACTACCAGCCTATAACTCATTCCACACATTACGGCCCCAGAACATGGACCGAAACTCCAAAGATGGTGGCGTCTCCATATTCATAAAGGATATGCACACTTCCAGACTAGTAGCCCAGCATAATGCATCTGAGATACTCTAGGTACAACTAACATTAGGTAAGACGAGGATTCAGGTCATAGCCTGCTATAGGTCCCCAACCATGTCCCAAGACTCTCACTCCACATTATTACGTACCCTGGAAACTATTAAGAACCAGCCCAAACATTTCATACTAGGTGACTTCAACTACCTCTCCATCAACTGGGAAAACTACTCATGCACCAATGCACTGGCCCAATGCTTCCTGGAATTCATCAATTCCAATGCCCTGGACCAGCTTATTCTTACCCCTACTAGAGGAAGCAACATCATTGACCTGGTTATTACTAACATGGGCAACACCAATAGTCAATTTCTCTCTGGTTAGATCTGACCACAAACTAATCACCAGGGAAATCCACATCTCATCGACACCCCCCACAAATGTATCCACCATGAAAAACTTCTCCAAAGCTGACTTTGGACTCCTAATAACAGAGGTGGCAAATTTCATGGCACCCATGCCAATGGAAAATAGATGCATGACTGCTGAATCATACACCAATGCACCGGACATGTACATAAATGCATGGAACTAACCATACCCAACAGAATCAAGATGCTCTCCTCCAAAAAAAGGAAGCCAATCTGGTGGTCCCCTGCCATTAATAAACTCTACAACAGAAGGAAGAAACTGTTGCAGAAAAAGGTGAAGTCCCAAGACTGGAAACATTTGCCTCAAACAAAGTTGAAATCCCTCATCAAAACCTCCAAAGCTAGCTATGAAGGCAGAATTGTGGCAGACACTAAAAACAACCACAAAGCCTTCTATAGTTATATCAATAATCTCCATAGCAAAGTTACTGCACAATGGTACCTCCTATGCTGGGTCAACATATATTGCCAACATACTGGCAAACAGATTCAGTGCCAACTTTACCCCTCTCTCCCCACTAAAGGACCAATCTCAATACCAGAGGAATGCCAGGCACCCAGCATTACTGTAGCACAGGTTAAAGCTGCATTGTTCAAGGCCAAGAATACAGCTTCCATGGGACCCAACAATAATCCTGTCTGTGTTCTACATGAATTACAAAGTGAAGTGGCACCACATCTGTGTGCCCCATTCACTCACAGCCTCACTTCAGGCTTTGTCCCTACCACATGGTACACTGCTACAGTCATCCCTCTCCATAAAAGAGGAGTGACTACAGACCCTGGAAATTATTGCCCCATTAGCCTGATGAGTCTGATATGTAAGGCTATGGAGCACATCATCATGGACGTAATTCACAAGGATATAGGGATTCTCCAAACTCTAGACCCCACGCAATTTGGTTTTGTGAAAGGTAGATCATGCCTGGTCAACCTGGTTGACTTCTTTGAGTCAGTCACCAGAGCTGTGGATGAGAGTAAGGCAGTTCATACACCCTACCTCGATCTGGTCAAGGCCTTTGATACCATTCCTCACTCAGGAATTATTGATAAACTCACCAAACTAGGCATCAACCCCTATATCATTAAGTGGGATGCAAATTGGCTCACAGATAGATCCCATAGTGTGAAAGTAGTGGACTCCAAGTCAGACTGCTGACCAGTCACGAGTGGAGTTCCACAGGGGTCAGTCATGGGTCCTCTCCTGTTTGGCATCTACTTCTCAGAAGTCCAGGCCAACACGGAGGGACTCTGGCTGACCAAGTTCACAGATGACTGCAAGCTGGGAGCTATTATTAACTCCCTAAGTGATGAAGACATCCTACAGAAAGGCCTCCCTGAAACCAGTGACTGATGTCAAAACCATGGCCTTAGGTCAAAAAAATGTATCATCGTCTCCTGTGGGAAAAACTCAGTTCCCACTAATTATCACATTGATGGGAGCCCACTGAACACTGAAGGTGTTATAAAAAATCTGGGGACACAGGTTGACAGCAACTTCTCTTTCGACCACCATATTGCCACTGTGGTCAGAAACTCCTTCTCTCTGATACATCTCATTACCCAGGGGAATTTGCATCCAGGAAGAAAGAGGTCATCATTTCTCTCTACTCTTCCCTCATTAGACCAATCATAGAGTATAATGCCCCATTTGGCATGTACCTCACTAGACACCTGCAACTGCTGGAGAGGCCAGAAAAATACCTCATGAAGAGAATCCTAGGCCTTAAACACATGCCCTGCATGGACAGACTCAAAAAAACTCCAACTATTCTCTGTCTCATATCATCTACTAAGAGGCGATCTCTGCTTTACTAACAAAGCCATGTCCTACCCAGCACTGTTCGAAATACTACATCTAAAGAAATCCCAATCCCTCCACACCACAAGCTCCACAGACCTCAACCTCATTACCACACTCAACAGAACAAACTGGAGGGATAGGTTCATAACCCAGAGACTGCCCATGCTCTGGAAGAGACTTCCCATACATGTCAAGCAGAGCACCTCATTGGCCCTCTTCAAGAGAAATATTGATGAGTGGATGGGAAATGGAAAGTTCACCCCGGGGATCACTCCAGTGGCTCTACTTGATAGAGGCGCTAGGAACTAACGTTGGGTGGCACAACTTCATAGAGGCACTAGGAACTAACGTTGGGTGGCACAATGCCAGGGCACGTCTATGGGCTAAGCTTGCAAAGGCTCCAGGGCCATTAGCCTAGTACACACATATTAACCTATGATAGAAATTAGCATTTAAAGGCTGTAAATGACATTTTACTTAATGCCCTGGTCATATTATTGGGTGGCTTTAATTATCCAAATTTATTGTGGGCAACAGTACAGCTATCAACATATTAAGAACAAAACTGTCTTGGTATGATAAATTTGAAAGGCTTACACAAATTGTATCTTTTTCATCACATAGTGACAAAATTCTTGGTTCAGTCTTTGTCAGTTCTGATTAATAATTTAAATCTTGAAGCTTCACAGTACCTTAGAATGTCTGATCCAAATAAAATCACACTTGACATTAATAAAAATGCTACGAAGGTAAAAACATTGACTAAACTCTTCCAAAAAAAGAAGTTATGTTCTTACCATAACGTTCCATGTTTGTTCCCCTGTATCTTGCCTTCCTTCTTTCTGGTTGGGTTTGGAGCCAATCTCGGCTCCACTTCGGCCACTTCTAAAGCTTGAAGAGTCTTTACTGGCTCAAGGCAAACTCCTTATCCCAGCATGCTTAGTGGTAGCTACCCAGATCTCATTTGTGAGAACTAACCACTAGATAGGAGAACTATACTTTACCAAATAAAGGAGGTAACTGAAACAACACTGCTTCCTTGCACCAGAACAACAGAACAACAAAGGTGACAAGGAGCATACCAATAGTTGAAAAGCAAAGGAAACTCAGCCAAAGCAGCTGAAAAAGGAAACACCTCTCAATCTTCCAGGATGGGGGAAGGAGGGAGGAAGCAAGAAGGAAGGCGAGATACAGGACAACAAACATGGAACGTTATAGTAAGACCATAACTTCTTTATGTTATGTTGTCCATCTCACCTTCTTTCTTTCTGGTTGGGACAGCATCCCCAGCACCTAAATCCTGGGTGGCTTACTGTAAAAGAGACTTCAGAACCGTGGAACCAAAAGATGCCCTGTTCCAAGAGGTCATGTCTACTTTGTAATTAGTAATGAAGGTATGGGGAGTAGCCCATGCTGCTGCCACACAAATAGTATCTAATGGAAGCTTGGCTTGGAAAGCTATGGAGGTAGCCAAGGGTCTAGTAAAGTGTCCCCTTACCTTTCCCGGGACAGACACATTCCGAGACTCATAAGCATAAGTAATAGTATCAGACAACTATTTTGACCACGTCACTTTGGAAACTGGTGAGCCTTGCTTACTCTGTGAGAAGGATACAAAGAACTGATCTGATTTTCTGATGTCCTTGGTTCTTTGAAGATAAAATCATAACTGCCTGTGGACATCCAATTGATGTTGCTTATACTCTGCCTTTTTGCCATAATTTGGAAAGAATACAGGGAGTTCAATGGACTGATTCAAATTATACGCTGAACAGTCTTTACGTAGGAAGGAAGGATTTGTTCTCATAGATACTTTATCCTTGTGAAAAATCATATAAGGAGGGCGGATGGAAAGTGCCTGTAACTCAGAAACCCATCTAGCTGACGTAATTGTAATCAGGAAAAGAGTATTCCATGATAAGAATTTAAGAGGACAAGAAGTGGCTGGTTCAAAGGGAGGGAGGATTACAGCTGCTAGCACTAGATTTAAATCCCAAGGATGGAGAGGTTCTCAGATTGGAGGCTTTAATAGAGCAGCATCTTTTAAAAAGGCCCTACATGGCTTGTGGGACATGACATTAGAACCCTTAAGACCCACATGAAAATTGGAAATAGCTGCCAGTTGAACTTGAATCATAGCAGTCACTGCTCCTTTCTAAAAGGTTTCGGCCAGGCAGTCCTAACTTTTTGAAGTTGGTGCTGTAAAGGGGTCAATGTCATTTTGTTCTGCCCAGAAAGACAACCTCTTCCATTTACTAGCATAAAGTTTTCTAGTAGTTGGTTTGTGAGAAGAGACTAGAATTTTTTTTTACCATAGGTAAGATATCCGGAAACCTGGCTAGGACTGGAAGTGGAGAAACCAAGCTGTCAGCTTGAGAGTTTGAATGGAGGGATTAAGAGCACCCGACTGATGTGTCAGGAGATCTGGAACCGGGTCCAGAATCCAAGACTCCTCTTGCAGGTAATGCCAGAGGAATGGGAACCAGATCTGATGACGCCAGTAAGGAGCAATGAGGATCAGCTTGCAACTCAATGACTTTGCTTTCTGAAGAACTTTTGGAATTAGAGGAAAGGGAGGAAAGGCATAAAGAATCCCGGGGGGCCTATCATGGATAAGTGCATCTCTGGGTGACTGTTCCAGTGGGGGAACTAGGGCAAAGTAGCTGCTGCATTTGTTGTTTAGGTGTGAGGTGAAAAGATCATAGCATGGCTGGCCCCATCTATGGAAGATCATATCCTCCACATCTTGTTTCAGAGACCAATAATGGGGCATACAAATTGCCCTGCTGAGCTTGTCTGCTATCACGTTGGACTTTACCGGAATGTGTGCTGCAACCAGAAAATACTGAGAGGAAATCACCCATTGCCATACTCAAAGGGCCTCCTGACACAAGGGGTAAGATTTAGTTCTGCCCTGTTTGTTGATGTACCACACTACTGACATGTTGTCTGTCTGAATTGCTATACAGCCCAAGTGAAGAGAGTCTTGAAGTGCTTGCAACACTAATAGCACTGCTCTCACCTCCAGGACATCAATGTGCAAATGGTACTCATGAGGGTCCCAAGTTCGTTGGACTGTCTGTCCCAGATAATGCCCCCCACCCTATCTGGGAATCATCCATGGTCACTGTAGCTACTGGAAGAGAGACTACAAAGGGTCTGCCTAGATTGACTAGGGGAGAGTGGAGCCACCACTGTAGATATTTCTTGCAAGCATCCATGATTAAGATCATGTGTGACATTGGTAGCTCCTGATACAACCACTGAGTGAAGAGGAGCCATTGCAAAATCTCATATGGTAATGAGCTAATGGAACTAGAGTAATGACAGCCACCATCAAATCCAAGACCTTTCTTGTGGGAGCTTGGCTATCATGTCTCTTGTATTTAGTTGAGCACCTATGAAAGTAATACACTGAGAGTGCAACAAGGCATATTTTTCGTAGTTTATTGTGATTCCTAGACATGCACAAGTGTGAATCGTGTGGTTCCTGGCCCTTAAGAGATGATGCTCGGTGGTGGCAGTGAGAAGCGAGTCATCTAGATAAGGAAACACCTGGAATCCCAAATGTCTCAGGTGAGCCGTTTCTACTGCCATGCATTTGGTGAACACCCTGGGGGCTGTGGTGAGGCCAAAGGGAAAAGCTGTGAACTGGTAATGACTGGTTCCCAGCCAGAAGCATAAATGTCTCCTGGACTGCCTGTCCATTTTTATATGGTAGTATGCGTCCTGGAGATCGATAGACCACATCCAATCGTCCTGACCCAAAAAGGGTATAATGGACTGCAGTGTCACCATCCGGAACTTGGTCTTCTTTACTGACCTGTTTAACTTGCTGAGATCCAGGATAGGTCTCCAGTCCCCTGTCTTTTTTGGAGCTAAAAAGAACCTTGAGTAAGTTCCAGATTCGATCTGGTCTGCAGGGACTTCCTGAATGGCTTTTTTTTGCAGTAAACTTTTTACTTCTAAGGCTGCTTGATCCCAAAGATTGGGTGGAACATCTGAGATTGATGGTTTTTGATTCCTTGGGGGTGTTTGGGGAAGGGAATTTTTTAACCCCTGGATATTATGCACCATACCCACGGGTCTTCTGTTATATCTTGCCAGGCTCTTGGGTACAGTGATATTCTGCCTCCAACTGCTTCCAGAGGTGGGCAGCCAGGTAATCCTTCAGGGATTCTGAAAGGGCCTGGCAGAGAACGTATCTCTGTCACCCTGTTGTGGACCCCCCCTGCCACGTGGTTGGTGTCTCCCATTATTATTTCCCCCTCTGCCCCTGGGGGAATTATCTCCACAAGTGTCCGGCAAAGCTGCCTGGGATTTACAGAACCATATTTTGCCACTCTTTTGGCCTTTGGGATAAGGCCAGGATGGAGTGGAAAATGGACTCCTATGGCAGAGAGAGTTTTTCCATCTTGTTCACTCCTGGTAAGAGTCTCTCAAACGTGCGGCCCAAACAAGGCCGAGCCATCAAAGGGGGCATTCATAAAGGAGGACTTGAAGGGCTCTGAAAATTGACAAAGGTGTATCCAGGAGTGTCCGTGAAGAGCCACTCCTGTGCCTGTAGCCCTACTTACTTGTAGGAAATCAGGTGCATGGAGGAGTTAACAATGGAGGTTAGGGTCACTAGCTGGTTAGCCGACTTAGAAGCAGCTCCCTCAGCTGAAGAATCCTGGAGGGTATTTCCCAGCCCTTTAAGGAGATCTCTCTGAAGTCTTGTGAAATGCATCAGATAGTTCAGCGACTGAAGAGTAAGGGCCGCTGAATAGAAAACATGCTTCCCATACCTATCCATGGCTCTAGACTCCTTGTTTGGCAGATAAATAGAAGAGAAAGTTTTCGCAAGTTCCTTCTTAGTGGCTGCTGCCACCACCATAACATCAACTGGCACTCCCTTAGAGAGAAAAGTCTTGTCCTCTGTTGTGGTCATGAACTTGTTAGGCCTTCTTGGAATGGGCTCCATGGTCTCTGGAGCACTCCACGCCTTTCAACTCACTACAGACAAAAGTGGGACGAAAGGCGGAGACACCCAGGAGGTGAAGGGTCGGGAACCAAACTTGTCCAGGTACATGGACTCATCCTCAGAAGGGGCAAGGGACTTCCAGGTTCCCCTCTGCCTAAGGATCTCCAGGATGTCTGAGAATGAGACATGTTCAGAGGGGGACAGTGGGGACCCTTCCGAGTCATCCAAGTCCGTGTCAGAAGTGATGGACTCAGGGGAGTCCACATTCTTCCTCTTACATTTCTTCTTCCTGGGAACCTCCTCTGAAGCATGCTCAGGAGAAGTCTCAGAAGAAGAGGGGTCACCCTGTGGGGCATTCTGGGGCATTGGTTCCCTACGCTTGGGATGGAGAGAAGGATCTGAGGCAGACACCGGTATCGATGGGGGCGGAACCAAGGGAGTCCAGGGTGGGGCTGTCTCAGTGGACAGCACACTCCTCATCACCTTAAAGGTGCTGCAGTCCAGAATGGAGGGAGACTCTGGCTATGAGGAGCCTGAAGACCTCCTCTGCACTGAAGGCGATGGCTCCAAGGCAGATGTGGGAGCTGAACTCACCTGCGCCAAGGCTCCGAGAGGGAGAGTGGGGTCCGATGCCACTTCCCCCTTAGGAGCCAACAGAGTCTCAGTGCCCAGACCCTTGAGAGAGCAGGCTATCGAGAAGGTCGGAGTGGATGTCGGAACCGACAAGGCAAGGGTTGTCACAACTGATGGTTCCACCACTACTACTTCCATGCACTCTGGCTCAGAACTGGATGCAGTTGGAGGACAAGGAATAGAAACAGGGAGTGGTTCAGACAATGGTGCCACTTCCTTCTGGGGCTGGGCCCGACAACAATTGAGCAAATACCCATGTCTTGAGGAGCCTCTTCACCACTCTCTCCACATCATCATCCAATAAACTCCTGGATGATCGAGAGGAGTGGGCCGAGGACCGGTGACTACCTGCCACTGACTCCAAAAGTGGAGACTGAGGCACAGATCTCACCGGGTCCAGTAAAAGAGATCTCGATCTCTTTTGAGTCCGGGATGGCTCCGAAGCCATAGATGGAGCCGCCGGAGACAAGGACTCTTCAGAGCCAACAATCTGCTCCAAAGGTTCAGAAGATTTAAATTTAGACTTTGTCGGCACCAAAGATGGAGCCAACGAAGATGCCAGTTTGTCATCAGATTTTTTTTGAGGACTGAGTATCCAATGCTACTTCAACCTGAGGTTTCAATAACCCTCTCAAAAAAGTTGTATTTATTTATTTTTTTATTTTTTATAGAAGAAACAAGAGGGGCAGAAGAGGAGGGGCTAGCCTCTAAGTTAAATGGCTACTGCTCCCAAAGGGAGAAGGCCTCTAACTAAAACCACTTCTCCCTAGGTAGCAAGGAGGGAAAATATGGCAGGAACAACCCTCAATAAAAAACTGGCCACCAACAACACAGAGGAAAAGGCCTGAAAGAAAATGACGGCCTAACAACAGCAAATACAACAGCAATGAGGGTAGGGGTGATAAAGAAGTGAAAACACTAACTTTTAAAGGAAATTAAACTTAAAGAATAATAAATATTGATAGAAAAATTTACTACTTAGCCTGAGCCAGCAGAAGACAATCTTGACACTGCAAGTGGCAAGCGAGATCTGGGTAGCTACTTGCTGGGATAAAGGGTTAGCTTTGAGTCAGTAAGGACGCTTTGAGCTTTAGAAGTGGCCGAGTCAGAGCCAAGATCGGCTCCGAACCCAACCAGAAAGAAGGAAGGTGAGATGGACAACATAACATCAGCAAATTAAATAAAAACATTGACTAAAATATGTCAAAAGCGTAAATTAAATACAAGACTGATACTACACAATGCTGCATGTGATTCATGTTATCAGACCATATTACCTGACAAAGATAATTGTGGATGTGATACTTTTTATTGAGTTTGCATTTTTGTCCTACAATCAAATCAAAGTATGCTGACTTATTTAAACTGTGACTTGCATTCTGGTGAGGTAGTCTCATGAATCTCTATGAAAGGAAAAACAGCCTAAAAATGTATAAGCCATTTTTCTACTTACATTTAAGAGAGGGCTAAACTTAATTTCTAAGAAATTAAATGGTTCAATAGTAATACCAAAGGCTAGGTCTGAAAATAAACTCATAAGATAAAGAGAAAGCAAAAAAAGCATACTTCAAGTATATTGATTTTCCTCTGATTTCCTCTTCTAATTAAGGTCCTCTTAAAGCCGGTAATAAATGGATCACTGAAGCCAAACTAATGACAGAAAAAAATCAATAAAAATTTTACATCTGTAATTAGTGGATCTTCAAATGATTCTCAGAAAATAAAGTTGAGATAATTTTTTTGTTCCTGACACTTGTATATTTTTGAGTTACAGCTTATTATATCCAGTTTGGAATCAGTAAAATGAACAAGTAGTATGGGTCCTGACTCTTTTAGTGGTTTATTTACACATCTTAATATATGGCTCCATTATATTACATATTAACTCCTTATTTAAATATGGCTATATACCTCCAGAGCAGAATGTGTGCACATTAATCCCTATTTATAAGAGGGGAGAAAATAACTTTGCAGAATGGAGAGGTTTAAAGGGATAATCAACTTTTACAAATATGACGAGTTTCATGAAGTTGTCAGCGCAGTCATTGACATAGATTTGACAGTTATTGTTTACTTGGACTTAGTAAAGGCTTTCCACTCCTTACCAAATTATGAGATAATTAAATATGTATTAAAACAGAGTGTTGGCAATTATATCATTAAATAACAATATCCTTCAGAAAGTCGTCCACCCCTGGTAACTATCATATTGACAACACACGCTTTAGAGTTGACCCAGCAGTCAGGGACTTAGGGATATACATAGTAAACTATCCTTTGATCATCACGTGTCTATAGCAGTGAAGAAATAATTCTGTGTTGCACAACTTATCAACAAAGGTATGGCATCTAGGTCCAAGGAAGTCATTGTTCCACTGTATTCAGGATTCATCAAACTTATCATTGTGTTCAGTGCTTCCTTTGATAAAGGGTCTATATTAGTTTGCCAAAATTTATTTTCAGCAAACACGTATTCATCACCCCCTATTCAGTGAAAATCACTTCTGAGATTCACTGAATAATCCAAGGACCCTGCAGCACAACAGACCCACATCTAGCTAAATCGAACCCACCCAAGTGGAGGGCTTCACCACCTCACACCCCCCTAACTATATATACCAATTCTGAAATCGCACTACAGTGAAGAAAAGGGCAAAGTTGTGTAGTTGCCTAACTACATCTTTGCCCTTGGAATATTTAGTGAATTGCAGAAGTGATTTTTGATGAATAGGGGTCGACAAATATGTGTTTACTGAAAATAAATTTTGGCGAACTAATCTAGACCCTTGGTATAGGCCTAACTAGGCATATACAACAAATGGAATGTCCACAGAGGCTCCTTACTAAAAGATTACAGGGCATAAATAAAATGTCTTATGAAGATGGCCTCAAGGCCCTATCCCTGTATTCTGTCTCCTACAGTCTGTTGAGGGGAGATCTATGCCTGGCATATAGGGCATTGTCAGACCCCACCTGCATGTCAGCAAAGCAAACATCACAACTATTACCCATTCTAAAGACTTAAACCTTGCCTGTGATATAAATAGGACTTGCTGGAAAGACAGGTATGCATCCCAGGGACTACGCAATCTCTGAAACATGTGAGGCAGAGTTCCTTCCTAACCTAATTCAAGTGTAACTTGGAGAATTGGAGGTGGGACAAGGAATTCATCCCTGGCTTGGCACATGTCTCTAATGGACACAGGAAACCTGTAAATGGTTCATCTCCCAGACCCCTGCTTGTAAATGTTTTATCTCCCAAGTATCTGCTTATACTTATCAAGGGAACCAGAACTTGTCAAAGATATGGGATGCATGGCTCAACTTAAAAAGGCCCTTGTGATCATTAGTCTAGTAAACACCTATGAGCAGACACTGGTCAAAAAAGAACAGGACTCAAATCTGGCATTCCCAAATGTAAATTTATGATCCTTGAGAAAAGTATTAACACTGAAATGTATGTTAAGTAGAGGGTCTGACTTCTACCTAAATTACAGTTTCTTTCTTTCTTTTTTTTTTATTAATTTAACATATTTACAGTATATACACAAGAAGATATTCAACATCACATATTGTTATACAATGACAGGAATACATTTAACTGGGTGGTGCAGTGGTGCAGCAGTTAGAATTGCCACCTCACAGCAAGAGGTTATCTGGTTCAATTCTTGGCTGAGTGCCTTCTGTATGGAGTTTGCATGTCCTCGCTGTGTTTGTGTGGGCTTCCTCCAGGTGCTCCGGTTTCCTCCTACATTCCAAAGGCGTGCGTCTGGAGCATTATTTCCTGGGATGCTGCTGAAAATGGGCTCTGTACTAGTTGGACTTTCCTGGTAAACAAATGTTTAATAAATAAATAAACAGTAATATAATGGAAGTGGGACTTCATTACTGCACTATTGACCTTTGAGACACTGATCAAGTTGTCAGTCTTTACACTATTCTCATTTGACCATTTTTGGAATATAATTCAACTGTGGGTTGTTACAGCTTTACTCACAGTAATTCACATGAAGCACTAAAAATAAGGTTCACAAAATGACTGCATCCATATAAAGCTTACAGTACACTAGTGGGATGCAAAGATTAGGATTTTACAGTACTGAATATCATCTAGGGGCAAAGTATACTGGCCTTTAAAGTATTTAAATCTGGATATTACAGACAATGTAGAGTTTGGGATTATATGTCCCTACGAAAGAATAAAGATTCAGAGCTGGATAAAGGGCAGCACCATATAACTTTACTGCGGAATAAATGATCAGCTATTATAAAGAATGCAACAAACTTGACTCAGTTTCAGTATAAACTTGATAAATGTGTTGGTGTTAGAAAATGTCTTTATAATGTAAGGGAGTCAATGTTTTTAGATGACCTTAGGATCTGAACATTGGTAAAAGGGAAGTTATGAATTTGGGATTATCAGTTAACATTTTCTCAAGTCATATGTCTAGTATATGCATACTGTATTCGACAATATTCAGCTATCTTTGTCTTCCTGAGTACTAAGCAGGTCAGTGTTAAAACATCAGTGTTTCACTCCAGAGCTTTACTCCTTTTTTCTTCCTCTGAAAATGAACACTACCCATAACACTTTTCTAGATACAAAACAAACGTAAATAAAAAGCACCGAAAGACATCGCATACCTTATTTATCTAAAAACTGCACTGTAATTTCATGTTCTACTTGTTTTGTTGCAGTGCACTCTATTTAATTCATATCTGCATTTGGACTGCCAGCTGCACTATTTAAATAGAATGGCAAAGGAGAATTTTCATATAAGCGAATACCATGTAAAAGGAAGATGTGATATTATAGTTTGAAGAATAAATCAAGAAAATAATATACATATAAAATGTTTTTTATTGTAATTAACTTTTGAATTTCAACCAAAACGTATATAAACAAAAGTCCTCAAAAGGTTGTGAGTTATGCTAAGATTTCTATCATATTTGCTGATCTGTTTACCCAAATACTGTCCATTCTACTCACTGAAAATAAGTGTGAACACCCCCCAAAAGAAAAAAAAAAAGCTGTAAAAGTTTTTATACCTTAATGTGGGATGTGACAATATTAGCATAGCAATAAGAGTATATAAATCTCACAAAGCTCCCACAAGGAAGACTTACAAAGACATTCACAATAAGTCAAGAACAAACACAGCACTAACAAATTCATGTTTATATAAGCATTTCATTTATCAGTGACATAAAGCCTGAGATTTACCAGGCCTAATCTCATATTTAGATACTGTACTTGTGTGTTGCTTAAATTCATCCCTGTAGAAGATACTGCTACAAAGGCACTCTTCCTTAGTGTAACTCATTTTGTGTCATTTAGGAGCTCTGCCTTCATGTGAGTGGTCTCTCCAATTACTTCTGTGCTTTCAAGGTGGTTTTATTTTATGACTCTTCCACTACATCTGCTCTGAAGAGTTTGTTGGCTTAATATTACTCATTTGGGCTACTTGCCTAAGGACCTTGTCTTTCAGTGAATCCATTTTCTGCAGTCACGGGCATGCTACTGCTTATATGCTTCTGTGAAAAGCCAACATAATGATATTCTAGAAATACGTCGCTGTGAAGACTAGAATACAATTACAGACATTTTGTACAAGGATGCGAATGGATGAATACTGAATATGATGCATGCATTATGATTTTTAATTAAGACTATTAATTCAGGCTTGAAAAATTAAATTACTTTGCTCCCCTCCAAATTTTTAAGAGCAATTATTTTAAGAAGCGTGTATTCCAAAAGTTTCTCTAGATGTAGTAAAGTGAACTTTCATTACCGTATTGCACCAAAAGGGCCGGTTTTGGAGTTTTGCCTATGTTTAATAGTAAAAGCAGAAACAGTAGTTGATGGCTATTGGTAGGGTTCACACATGCCCTCTGTACTGGGCACAAGATGCAGGATGAAGGGTGACATGTCCACAGAACTAACCAATTCATGACGTGAACAGAAGTTTGCATATGTCATTAATTGTTAAATGCATTACACAGTGAAATGTATGCTATTTGGCATATCAGCACAGATTCACTAAAGTCAAATGAAAAATGAACACTGCACAGTACATGCAGACAGTGGTCTGGGTGCTGTTCCAATTCAGGGCATACAGAGTCACTAACAGTGGATTATGTAATGCTATGCTGTCTTAAGTACTATATGAAAGGGGGCAGGTAAAAGTAAGCATATACATTTATAACTCAGAGGATGTAATCCCTACAAAGTACTGGTATGAATAGTGCTAAAAGAATGGACACTCTGTACATACACTTATTATTTATTTATTTATTTTTATTTTACATTTGTTGACCAGGCTAGTCTAGCTGGATATATTTCCATTTTCAGTAGAGGCCCGGGGAGAAAAGCTCCACATAAATTTTAACAAAAGGTCAAAAATAGACAATCAAATTGACAAATCATCATAAATGGCGAGACAATAAAAAAAATAGAACCCAATTACAGATATACACATAAAAAATCACATTTCTAAGGATAATAGTATTAGCTGTAATAACATCAAGAACAAGGCATGAAGCAGAGAGCAAAAGTTGATTTATAATAATTTATAGAACTAATCTTAGTACCAAAAGGAGAAAGAGAAACTCTATCGTAGGAGAGGAGGAAGGGAAGCAGTTTAAGAAAAGTGAAGGAAAAGTAAAAAGAATGGAAGAGAGAGATTAACAAAGGGGAAAGAGGAAACAGACAAAAAAACTCTAGGGAGATAGATTGAAGCAGACTCACAAAAAGAGAGAAAGAAAATAAAGTAGTAGGAAAGCTCAGAGTATTAGAAAAGCACAGAAGAGGTAAAAGATTAGTCAGGTTTTGTACAGGAACAGAGCCAGTGGCTTTGGAAGTAATCTTTGATTTTATGTTTAAAGAGAGGTAGAGATGTGGTAAGTGTTCTATCACTGGGGAGCAGATTCCAGTTCCTTCCTACAGTATTATTGAATAGAGAGTCACCAGAAGAATTATTAGTCCTTGTAATAGTAGCCATAAGTTTACTGGAAGAGCGAAGGGAGTTTAGGTTGTTATAAGGGATTAAAAGTTTAGAGAGTACAGGGGTATTATTGGGTTGGTATAGAATTTTATGGGCAATAGTGAGTTGAGGGATTAACAGAAGGTTTTGAAGTTCTAGCCAGCCTAGAAGTTTCAGGTTAATACAGTGATGAGTTCTGAAAGGGTTGCCAGTGGCAAAACGGGCAATGTTGTTGTAGCAAGCAGCCAGTTTGTTAAGGTTATATTGTACTTATATGTACAATGTAGCTGCTGTATGACAACTGCATTATTGAAAATGGAAGGAAGAATGAAACACACTCAGCATACATCTGTGTGTGTGTGTATATATATATATATATATATATATATATATATATATATATATGTGTGTGTGTGTGTGTGTGTGTGTGTGTGTGTGTGTGTGTGTGTGTGTGTGTGTGTGTGTGTGTGTGTGTGTGTGTGTGTGCAGATCAGTGTGATACACTTTACAACCCTTAGTAGAGAGCTGTACACACTACAATATCCTGGTGTATGAAGTACAGTTCAAGACATTGCTTCTCTAGAACATCATGATACCAGCCCAGCTCCCAGTGCCCCATGTCCACACTGGGTTTACTAGCCATCTTTCTACCCACCTGGGACTACTCCAGTATTTGATGGGGCTGGTCATGGATCTTAATTGCATCCTGAGGGCTCAGCCATCTGTGCTTGCTTGTTTTCTTTTTTTTTTCTTTTTATATGCCCTACCCACTTTTCCCCACTCCGCACATTTATCGACCATGTCTGAGGGGAACTCTCTTCTTTGGTCCACACTTCCTCTTAGGGAGCATTATTGATGAATATCATCCATACCAAGATGGTCATACCCATCCCTCCCCGCTGCTCTGAAATCTACTGAACCGTTAATCGAACCTGGGTCAGGTATTTATCCCTCTATGCTAATGGAGCAGCTCAGTTCAGAGCATTTCTGATCAGCATTCAAATCATGACTCTTTCTAGTAAACTAGCCAAAGTTGTATCTCATCTGAGCTTTGTCCTTCAACTGTTGTAAATGCTGTTCCATGTCACTATCCACTTTAGAATTGAACTACAAGGACTATGATGGTTAAGAAGCTGCTTTGCTTTGTTTGCAATATGTGCAGTGGTTATCGTTGTCACCTCACAGAAAGAGGTTCTCCAGTTCGATTCTCAGCTGGGGTACTTTCTGTGTGGAGTCTACATGCCCGCCCTGCATTTGCATTGGTTTCCTCTGGGTGCTCCGGTTTCCTCCCACATTCCAAAGACATGCATTTGGAGCATTTCTTCCAGGGCCTCCGCTGAAAATGGGCTCTCTCCCAGTTGGACTTTCCTGGTAAACAAATGTTAAATAAATAAATAACATATCCATGTGTTTATGTTAGCCTGTCTGTATCTACAGCTATATCTGTATATACATCTTATGGAAGATTAAAGCAACTGAGGCCATAAAATGTAGTTTATAATAAAAATCTAAATCAAATGCAAGTTCTTCCAAACAAAAAAAAAGTATTGTGGTTTAACTAAAAAGCACAGACAGTACCTTAAATCAGTATTATACTCAGTCTTTATCTGTTGATAAGTATCTCCGGATTCTCACTAATGCAACCAGGAAGCTTTCTTTTCTTAAAGAAACAAGTACAACTTACAGATCTCTCCTCATTTAAGGAAACCATTTAATTTACAATAAACTACATAGAACACAGCTGTAGACATCATTTATTTACAATGAACTGTTTATAACACTGCTATAGACATCATTTACACACTTTTCTGTACATGTCTGAGTCAATTCTACTATTCTAAATGGAGAGAAGTACCACAGTATGACACAAATGATCCTCTCCAACTTGAAACCCTCAGTTTCACTCTGACTTGTTAGGTTGTGTGCCTAAGACAGACCATTTGATTTGACATGGATCAAGCCAGGCCTCTGCTGGATGTTGAACTTATATGGCTACAAAGATAAGGCCTACCTACAGAGCTTTGTGTTACTCTCCTGTTGTTGATGCACTCATGATAGGGGAGCCTTGCTCATTATTAGAGTGAATCCTCTCCTTAACAGACAGTACTTTAGGGAATCAAGTATCCACTTAATGGCTAAGCATTTTCTTTAAATTGAGGAAATGGATTAGATGTTCTTTTCCATAAAAAGTTTGTTAAAGCACTACTTCTAAACCTGTATTTAATGTATTATTGTAGATTATCAATGGTTTACTAAAGTATGGAGCTACAAACCCAGGCTTTGAACATAATGTTTCCTTTAAGTGCTTAAAAGCAATGCCTGCTTACTTTGCTCAGTTTCCTTTCAGGGCAATCTCCCTTTAGTCAGGTCTAAAAGGGGGATATACTGTTGCAAAATGTGGAACACACTTCTAATGGTATCTGCCTAATCCTCAGAATGCCTTAATTTGTTTCTTGTGGACTAAAAACAGTTTCTGGGAGTTTGATAGTTTCCCTGCCTATTACAGACCCAAGACAATTAGCCCCCACCATGTCTACCTTGCTCTTGGATACATTTTTGCTTCAGTGAGCCTAGTATAACCTGTGCCTTAGCTAGATGTAAGTCTTAATCCACAGACTGTAAAACAACATCTTCTAGGTTAGCTGAGCATAATAGGTATAGAGTTTAAGACTCTTGTCCATTAATCTTTGGAAGGCTGTTGGACTCCTCTCCGTTAATCTTTGACACACTGTTGGGGTACCATGTAACCCAAAGTCATGGATGTTATCAGTGGTGGATTTAGACCTTGGGGCAGGGGCACATGCCTCCCCCTTTTTGCTAACCCACAGAACCTGGTGCCAAAAAAAAGAAAAAACTTTTAGCTTTCTTTTGGTTGAAATCAGAAATATAAAATGTACTGTCAAAACAGTAAACACCTGAGACTGTTCCTTGTTTACTGCTGCATTTTACATTTCAAAATGTAGGTCGTATTTATCTATTTTTATTTCTTTTGTAAGTCATGGGAAAGACAATTAATGGGGCCAATCAGGTGGCCTAATCCTAATATCCCGATTTCTTCCTCTAAATGTGCTTCCCATCATGACTGAGAACATGTTTTGAGGGGAGATGACAAGACTGCTAGAAAAAAAGGCTCTGAGACTTGAGATAAAGAATTAAAGAAAAAAAAAAGAACTTAAGTTTGAAGGTATATTTGCATGTAGTACATATGGTAGTTTCCGGCTCTGCTACAGTCTGTTGATCCCAACCAGTATTGAGGCAATGAGGTAAGAAGTTTTAAAACCAGTCTTGCAGTAGCACTCTTTTGTCTACTGAAAGTTACCTAAAGTTGCAGTCACTGCTGACATTCAGAGTTGCAGGAGTATAATGTGATTGGAACTAACACAAATAACACTAATAGAAGCTTTACCCTCAAAACAGTTTCCACCACTTCAATCAAAAGCATGCTCTCCAAACTAAAAACCTCATCAACAGCAGCCGACCTACTCCCCAGCTATTTCTTGAAACTCACAGCAGATGCTATTGCTATCCCAATCTCCACTCTCATAAACAGATCAATTGTTGAAAACTATGTGCCCAAACTCTGGAAAATATCCTATGTTACACCCATACATAAAGGTGGGACCTCCACTGAACTTAATAACTACAGACCCATTGCTTTACTCTCCCCCCTCGCCAAAATCCTAGAAAAATGCATCCATACCCAGATGCTAAAATATCTCCTAGACAGCAACATCCTGTCACCTATTCAGCATAGTTTCAGACCTGCCCATGGTACCACTACAGCCCTCCTCTGCTTCACAGACACAGTAAACCATCTCAAAAATGAAGGTCTGCATGTGTCAACTCTTTTTTTGGATATGTCCAAAGCATTTGACACAGTCTTGCACCAAATCCTGCTAAACAAGCTAAACCGGTATCACCTATCAAATTCCACTCTTACCTGGTTCCAAAGCTACTTAACTGACAGGTACCAAGCTGTGAAATGGAAAATTCTCTCTCTCCTCAACTGCCCATAACTATAGGAGTCCCACAGGGTTCTATCTTAGGACCACTACTATTCACAATCTTCACAAATGACCTCCATACCTCCACACAGCATGCATCTATCATTCAGTATGCAGATGACACTACCTTAATCTGTGCTGCACAAAACATTTCCACCCTCCTGCAAACAACTCAGCTAGCATTCTCTGACATTGAAAACTACCTAACCAAAGCCCAACTTATTCTCAATCCAAAGAAAACTCAGCTTATGATTATAACCAGTTCTAACAAAAACAGTGATAGCAGTCAATTCACTATCTACTCCACAAATGCTACTCCAATCACTCCAGTTGCACAGGCTAAGCTATTGGGAATAACCACAGACTCCCACCTAACATTTGATAGTCATCTCAACCTAACTATTAAAAAAGTACATGCCAAACTGGGCTCACTCTGCCGTATCAAACCATTTCTTACCAACAACACAAGATCAGCCATTGCTCGCTCCCAACTTCTATCCACCCTACTCTATGCATCTCCCATTCTGACTAATCTCAACAAAACTGAACTAAGCAAAATGGAAGCCTGCTATAACAGAATTGCCCACTTTGCTGCAAATTGCTCATATAGAACTCATCACTGTACTGCTTTGAGACAGCTCCACTGGCTTGAACTGCCCAACCTCCTAACCTACAATCAGCTCTGCCTCTGTCATTCTATTACCTCCCCAATAAGTGTCCTGCCCTCAAAAACCTAGTACAACATCACTCAGCCAAAAGGCCTCTTAGAGCATCAAGCAAACTACTACTAGAAGTCACTAACAGCTACAATAGCTTTGGAGACACACTATATAGTAGTTCAGTGGCTAAAAAATGGAACTCTCTCCCCACTAGCATTCAAAAAACATAATCTAAAGCCTCCTTTAAAGAACTCATCATGCAACATCTCAAGCACAGTTGGCAGTGCCATGATTGCTCCCCAGGCTAGTGAAAGCAGATAAGGTGCACATACTAAACCTAGAGTACTTGATTAAGATTGGAAACTATTCTCACAAACGCTAGCTAATCTACAGTGTATGTACTGTACCTGTGTGCTATGTATGTATTCTACCTATGTTCCAAATTTCAGCTGTACACCACAAATCTATTAAGTACCTTTATTTTTAAATATTTTTTGTTTGTTCTTTCCACTGTGACTGTTGATGTGCTGCATACCACTATAAAAACATGTATTTTGTAATTTGTGTGTATACTGATCATGTCTAAATGTATCTGTAATTTTTCTATGTGGAGCTTTTCTCCCCAGGCCTCTGCTGAAAAAGGGCATTTTCAGCTCAGTCAGACACCCCCGGTTAACAAATGTAAAATAAAATTGCATTAGAAAGTTTAAAACTAAAATAATTTCTTCTGCTGGTGGAAAGTGTACCACCAAATAAGTTACAGTCTCAGTTCACTGATTAATTGTTCATCATTTACCTGGAAGCTTATCTTTCTAAAACACCCTCTGTAGATACAAGGGTGCTGGAACAGTAGGGTGAGGGGAGGTGAGCAGCCCCCCCCCCCCGCCACATTAAATGAAGTCATGAACTGTGCCCTCAGCTCTTGGTAGAGATTTTTTTTAAATAAAGAAAGCTGTGCTACAGAAAAGAGGAAAGGGACATGAGAAAAAGGTAAAGTGTATGGTTCATGTATGGGTGTGTATGTACGTGTGTGTGTGTGTGTGTGTGTGTGTGTGTGTGTGTGTGTGTGTGTGTGTGTGTGTGTGTTCGGTTGTCTGCGAGTGTGCATGAGTACATGTATGCCAGTGTTTGCAAATGCATTAGTATGACTGTATGCGAGTGCATGTGTATAGGCAAGTGTGTGTGAGGGCGTGTATGCAAGTGTATGAGTATGTGTATATGACTGTTTATGAGTGTATGTATATAAGCAAGTGTGTGTGAGTGTGTGCATGTGATTGTGTGAGTGTGCACTTGTGTGTGTATGCAAGTGTGTGACTGCATGTATATGACTGTACCTGAGTGCATGTGTATATGTGACTGTGAGCATTTGACTGTATGCAAGTATGTGTGAGAACATGTGGGCATGCATGGGTGTGTAGAGGGTTCAGAATCAAACTCCTGCATAAGGGAAGTTTCTCTAGAGAACATTATTTTTTTTTAACTTTAAAGCTGCATACCTTTCAACTGTACAGATTTTTGCAAAATGTCCAGAATGTTGCTTCATATTTTTGGTCTGTTCTTCTCATAAAATTTGTGGTTTTCTTCCAAATCATTAAAAAGAGAAATCCCTAAATAATGACATGCATTTGAGTTCCAGACTTCATTTCCTTTGGAAAACGCATGCTAACCAAATCCTATTATTCTAGCAACTTATTAAGTTTATAAGAGCAATATTTAAAATCTGGCTTTAGGCTTTAACCAAATTTCTTGTGCCAGAAAAAAAAAATAAAAAAGCTTATAGTTTTCTTTTGGTTGAAATCAGAAATATAAAAATATACTGCCAAAACAGTATACAGCTGAGACCATTCCTTGTTTACTGCTACATTTTACATTTTACGATGTCGGTTGTATTTATTTCTTTTGTAAGTCACGGAAATGCAATTAGTGGTGCCAGTCAGGTGACATGATCCTAACATCCTGATTAGTTCCTCTAAATGTGTCTCCCGTTTTTTAATTTCTCCAAATCTCTTTTGGGTTTCTAATACCATGACATGAATGGACCCCATTCCTAAGTCAAAGGATGATTAAAGTACATGGAATTAGTATTGTTTCACTCTTTGACATCAGCTAAAAGTGCTTTTCGCAGCACCTGCAATATGCCCAGTAAAGACTCCTTCTGCAATTCGTATGGAGTTACATGTATTGGCAGCATATCTAAATATGACTGTAGACCTTTTTTATAAGACCCATTGCTCCTACTACTGTTGGAACTATCTGGGAATCTTTTTTTCACATTGCTCTCATTTCTGCTTGCAAATCCTGATAATTTACAACTTTGTGTCTCTTTGTAGGCAGGACACTGTAGTCACTGGGTTTGGTGATTTCAAGTGATCAATGCTACTTTTGTCTTCTTTTCTTCAACCACTATATCCGATTTTCTAGCATCTCTCTTTTGAACTGTTGGTAATGGATGATCCCATGTGATGTAGACTTCATCATTTTCTATGATGCTTTGTGGCTGCCGCCTTGGATAGGGGAAACAATTCATGTCAATGTCTGATTGTGTTAAAATAGAAAGGATTGTATTAGTGAACTGTGGTATGCACTCTGTTCTCCGGGACATCTGGATTTATCAGTGTGGTGCTGCTTACCTGTTCGGAATTTATTTTTTGCTTTTGCATGAATACTTTGAGTATTCTTTGCTATAGTGCGGAATTGGCCTGGGACTTTGTAATTTTACACTATACGGGCGCTACATCATTTGTGTTCTCAACAGCAGCCTGGATTTCAGCTCGCTAATCTATTTGAAGATTTGGTTTATATTACAGACAGTGTGGTTTAGCGATTAACATCCAGCTTGGAATAGGTGAAATGTATGTATTGGCATATTATTACATTAAGCTCTGCAATAGTGATTCTCGATCTACATTTTTTTTCTCATGGCCTTGGGTGAATCATCGGTTGGCTGTTTCAAAGGCAGAAATCCGATCTACAATCACACTGTATGAAGGCAGCACATAATTGTTTTTCAAGGTCGAGTAGGAGGTTTGGAGATACAATATCCTGTAAATTCTAAAGTGCTATTACAATTTATTGGTGCTTTTCATTGTGGATATAATTTATTTCTGTTGGGGAACTGGTTATGGTACCTAACTTTCATCAGAAGGTATAATTTTTGGTTTACCAAGGATAGGCAACTGTGTTTTATTCAATTAGATGGGCATGGAGCTCCATCACAATTTGAAATAGCATATATTTGCTTAAACTGGTTATAACAGTTATTTGTGAACTATTAACCGGGGATTTCATCTGGGAAATGTGTGTTTTTCACTGAATTTATGAGCATGCTGGATACATAAGTGATACAATAACAACAATGTCCACGTTTTTCTCACAAACTATTATACAAACCTTTCTACTAATCTCCCTCACCCATCTTACCAAACTTACACACCTCACTAATACACACCTACACCAAAACCCACAAGGCACAACCTCACAACTCCCATCCACAACCCACACATATTCAGAAATCTCCCCTGAACTCTATTCTTCCAACCCATCCCTTATGATCAAACGCACAATACTCCCCACCCCTCCCTCCCCTCACCCTAGTCTACATTCTAGCTAAAAAAAAAAAAAAAAAAAAACTCTCCCCCCTCTTAGCCCTACTTCACTATCCCCCTAACACTATCTCAGTCAACTCCTCTTCCATATCTCCCTCTCACTCTCAGGTGACATCCACCCTAACCCTGGACCCAACCCCAACATAAATCTTACAAACCAAGCCTCCAAACCCCAAAAATCCAAATCCATCTGTCTCACCATCCTTAATGCACAAATCCTCAAAAACAAAATACCCAACCTCCATGCCTGGCTCTCTCACAGCCACCCTGACATAACCACAATCTCTGAGACCTGGCTTAAACCCTCCATCAAAGACAACGAGATCCTCCCTCCAGGCTACCACATCCTATGCAATGACAGACCTCAGACAAAAGGAGGTGGAGTAGCTATTATCTACCCCCTCCTCTCACACCCTTACTCCTTACACAATCCCCATCCCAACCTTTGCCAACTCCAAAATGACAGTAGGCTTTTTAAAACTTAATAACTTGAAATTGATCTGCATCTGTTCCATCTACAACCCACTAGGAGAGGAGATAATATCAAAACACTAGAAAACATCCTCTCTTGGTTTAGCTCCAATATCAAAAATGAAACCTATATCCTAGGTGATATGAACATTAACTGGTCCTCTTTTAACTCTGACACCCCATCCCATTCAGTCAATCTATACAACTTCACCCAACTCATAAACCTTCCTACCAGGCCAAATAAAGACAGTACCTCTGGTACCATCATAGACTGGATACTAACAACCCACCCCAACCTTATCTCAAATGCTGGAATACTACCAGACCCTCTCAGCAACCATCTTCTAGCCTTCACAGACCGCCTACCCTCTCACATAGTAAAGCAGCACCAATGCGTGAAAACCCACAACCTAGCCTCCTTCAACCCTGAAATCTTCTCAGATTGCCTTAAGAACACTGACCAGTCACCCCTAAAAACCCTTCCACTAGACAGTGCTGTATCTTATTTCAACCAAACCTTCCTTGCCCTACTAAATAAACTAGCTCTCCTTAGAACCAAATGAATCAAAACTAATCCCTGCCCCTGGATATCTCACGAAACTAAACCTATTATGCATCAAGGAGGCAAAAAGTGAAAACAGTACCATAAACAAAAAAAAAAACAGCTACCTCCTTGAATTTAAACAATTATGTAACCTGGCCAAAAAACTAATAACAAAAGATCGCAAAGCCTACTACTGCAAACTCCAATCCATGCACTTAACCAACCCTAAGAAATTTTGGAATTCCATTTCCTACATTCTGAACCCCGGTAGTAAAGACAACCCTTGCCCATATCCTAACCTTACCAGCCTTGAAACCACCACTAATTTCAACTCATTCTTTACTGACTGCATAGCAAAACTATCCTCTTCCTTCCCTGACCACCCCCAACACCACCCTCTCCTCGCCCCTCACCCCCAATGAACCCCCCCCTTTCAGCCTAACACCCAACTCCACAAACATAATAATAAGACTGTTCCTCAAGCTAAAAGCTTGTCGCAACACACCAGACAACCTACCACCGACCTTCCTCAAACTATCTCCTGAAACCATAGCCTATCCCATAGCTATTCTTATAAATAGATCCATACAAGAATCTTATGTCCCAACTATCTGGTGGCACACTTTCATCATCCCTCTCCACAAAGGTAGTAAAAACATAAACACAACCAATTTCAGACCCATAGCAATACTCTCTCCTCCTTCTAAAATACTTGAAAAGGCTATCCACTCACAACTTATGGCATACCTAACCTCACAAAGACTCCTCTCCCCTACTCAACATGGGTTTTGGCCTAGCCACAGCACCATGACCGACCTCCTATCCCTTCTTGAAACCATCAACCTAGCACGCGACAATGTCAAATACATATCATCACCATTTCTAGACCTCTCTAAAGCATTTGACACCATCTCCCACTCCTTACTCCTGTCCCAGCTCTCATACTCAAATCTCTCTTCCTCTATCTAAGCCTGGTTTTCCAGCTACCTATCCCACCACCAACAAGCTGTCCAATGGAAAGCATCAACCTCTCCTTTCTTACCAACTCCCACAGGAGTTCTCCAGGGATCTGTAAAGGGCCCACTTCTCTTTAACATGTTCATCAACAACGTCCACCACTCCATCCCTGAAGCCTCAGTTATCCAGTACGCAGATAGCTCCACCATCATCTTCTCATCCTCCTGCCCCTCAGAACTGCTATTAAAACTCAATCAGCCTTCTCCAAAACTGAATCCTGGATGCAATCCAATCACCTAGCCCTAAACGCAAACAAATCTAATGATTTTTACTCCTACCAAAAACTCCAATTTCAACAAAAACCTATTCTCCATTAAAAGCCAGAATAACACCCCCCTAGAAATTGTTCCCAGTACCAAGCTACTAGGCATCACAATTGATGAAAACATAAAATCTGATTTCCACATTTACTCCACAATTAAGAAAACCCATAAAAAAACTGGTCTCCTCTACAGACACAACCGTTACCTCAGCCCCTCCACCCGACAAACTCTCGCAACTACTTTCCTTCTCCCCTCTCTCATGTATGATGCTCCGCTATTCTTCAACCTTCAACTTGGCCTTCGTTCTAAACTTGAATCCTGCTACCACAAAATCTGCAAATTTTCAACCAATTCTAATAACTCTTCTCATCACTGCCACTCCCTACATACCCTCCAATGGCTAGAACTCCCCAACTACCTAAAATACCTACAATTTACCACTCCTCACAAACTCATCTACAAACCTGCAGAATGCCTTCCTCTTGCCACATACCTTATACCCTACACACCCAGCTGCTCCCTCAGATTCAAGAGCCAAAACCTCCTAAAAGTGCACAAACCCTCACATCCCCCTGGCCAATTTCTACTATCCTACACCATAGCCAAACTATGGAACTCTCTTCCCCCTCCACTACGCACTATACCAAGCCATAACAACTTCAAATCCGCCCTGCACTCCCATCTGTCCTCCAAATGAAAATGCCCTTCTCATGCTCCTACCTAAACATCATGCTCCTACCTAACCTAAACACCCTCCTACTCTTGGACCCATGACCAATCTTTATAATAATGTAGAATCAGTACACTACTTCTGCAATAGAACATCTGATTTCCTCTGGTAATGAAGTTATCCCCCTTTCTCATTGGTATTCCATATGGTATAAGTCTAATAAATTGCACTCTGTATGCATTAACACATCAGAACAGGGGTGGTAGGTTGGTATAAGGGTTAAGGTATTTATCTTACAGACACAAGGTGCAGGGTTTGATTCTCACATGGGGTAATTGTCTAGGCTTAAAATAGCCCACAAGGGCAGTTAGCCTTGTACTAAGATATGAACAATGCTTAAATGATCTTTCTAATTCAATAAGTAACCCACACACTATTCTTTACTAGGAATGCTTAAATAATTCTAACTTAATCTTAAAAATAATCTTATCTTATATGTCCTATCTTTCCAAAGTTGCTCAATTGTCTGAAAATTGATTTTCATATTATATTTTCCTATCTAATATTTAACTTTATATTCTTCTGTAAGAAATGTTATGCAATAATGCCTTTTGATTATTACATATCCTTTACTACTGTAATTTTCAACAATGTAACCTCTTTTGCCATAAATGTAACTACTTGTAAAGCTTTTCTCCCCAAGCCACCACTGAAAATGGGTTGCTCTGATCCAGTGGACACTCCCGGTCAAAAAATTCAAATAAATAAATAAATAATATTTCTAGTGTTTTTCAGCCACTTCAATACCAAGTTTGCACAACCCCAAGTGCAGCAGTCTTGCTACATTAGTATGCCTTTCAGTATACAGTCCTTCTGCAAAACGTATGTCACAGCCAGCAACGGTGTGCAACTTTTTCCAGTTCTGTTTTACAAAACCTACATTTGTCTGTTTCTCCCTCATGTTGAATGGACTTTGTAAACCAACGTGTACATAGCCCACTATCTTGTGTTGCCAATATTAACTTTTCATCTCTTGGTTTGAATTTAAAAATCCATCCCTACTTTTAGTCCTTTGTCCCATCATTATTTTAGGCTTTAACCAGATTTCTAGCACTAAGAGGTTGAGAGGTATTCATAGTTATTCACAGCTATTCAGGGAAAATAATTATTTATTTTATTGCAATACTCCTTTTTTCCAGTTAAAAGAAAAACTGGCAATGTAAAATTTAGCAAATATTACTCAGTAAGTGAATTTATTTATTTATTTATGTTATTTGTCTTTGTTTACCAGGAAAATTTGACTGGGTAATGCCCATTTTCAGTGGAGGCCCGGGGAAAAAGCTTCATTTGCTTACATTGCATTATACTAAGTTCCAATTAAATACAGAGCAGGTACATTTCTATTTACATTTATACACAAACAGCACATTTATACATTCTAAGATTTTACAGAGATGGAAGTTACTAAAGAGAAAGCCCATGTGCAACTTAGTGGATTGTACAGACAGCAGTTATGTATAAAAATGTCATCATCTCAGTGAGGTTGAGAGTATGTATTTGGAGATTATCGTACGGTGAACATAAATTCTTAACCTTTTGTTGAGCATGTGCAGGACCAGGACTGGTTAAGATGCTGTTTAAGCAGTGTTTTAAAACTACTGAGTTTGTTGGAAAGTTTTGTTTGTGTGGGAATACTATTCCAGAGTTTAGTAATGTATTGGGGATAGAGCAAGTCTTGACTTATTTGTAAGTAAATAATAATTTGGTACTAGAACAGAGGTCCCTGGCTGGACATTAGGGCAGTAATACGTTTTGTAGTGCAGGGTATTTTTATGGTTAATGAATGAGTTTGTTTGCTGTAGTTAGTTATGAGTATGTTAGGTAGCTGTGCAGTTCAAGCCAGTTTAATTGTTTAAGCTATGCCAATGGTGGGTCCTATGTGGGAGATTGGTGAAAAATGTAACTATTTTGTTGTAGCAGGAGGCATTTCTGTACAAATTCTTCCTATCAGGAAACCAGCTTTTTTTTATTGTGAAGCAGCAACTTCAAATGATTATAATATACTGGAGCATGGGAGGTGTGGTAGTTTTGACAACAAAGAAACAATATGTTGGCGTGTTTAGTGCTGCTCAGGCAACAAACCTTTATCTGAGTAATTGTCAATAAATATATTGTTATACCTCAAAGATCATTACTCATAATTCTTAGCTAGTAGAGGTTACTCACATGGTTTGTTTTCTTTTATATAAATTTATCTTTGCCTTTGTCTTAAGTGATAATTCAGAAAAGGTGTTTGGCACCACAGCAAGTAGGTAATTTGCCTCAGATGCACAAGAGGGACTCTGCTGTAGCCAAGCTGGTTCCTCAGACCCCTATCCTTTTTCCCCATATCCCTTTGTGTGGCATATACAACCACTCTGTGATGTCCTCTGCAGCTGTTGGGCTCCCCTTAGTGGGCAAGGGAGAAGCACTTTTGTTGATGTTGGAAGAAGGGGCAAGGAAAGTGTCCCTGCTTAACCAGAATGTTGTGCCCATCCATGAGGAAGGTATTGTTGCCATTAAAAATGTGTTTGCCTTAACTTTCCTGTCAAAAAGAAACAGAAAACTAAACATATAGCTTCTCATGCTCCAGTTTCATTGGAAGTAGTTTACTAAATCCGTCTCAGGGTCTTGTAGTGGCTGTTGACCTTTCTTAATTTTTGTGGTAAAAGAAAAAGTGATTCCTCTTTTCCTGCAGAGATTCAACAAATTAAATCCAAAGAAAAAAGTGATGAAACAGATACATTTTTCCCTCAGAATTCTGATTCAGACTCAATGGAGAGCATGTTACCTGAACTCTGAGACTATTTCCAGAATATGCAACTGTATTCAGTGGAAGAACACTGAGGTTTCTCAATCCCCTAGAAAATACTATCAGCTGTTACAGAAGGAATTTCCAGAACCTTTACCCATGTTCCCAGTTCTGTGAGCTCTGGAGGAAGTGTGTGTCACTGCCTGCAATTTTCCTGATACTCAGCCTACTGCCACTAAAAAGGCAAAGAGACTGTATAAAGTTCCTCAATCTTTTAGTTTTTATACACTCTTCCCAGACCTGACCCAGCAGCTATAGCTTTAGTTAATCCAGCTGCTGCCAAACATTTTAACTCTAATCCTTCCCCTTTTGACAAGGATGGTAAAACATTTTTTTAAGTTTGGGGAAAAGCTTTAATTTTCATAATTTTGAGCTGTCAGGCTCATATTTTAAAATTTATTGCGACTGTGAAAATTTGTGGAATGTTTTATCTGCAGTTCCTCCATGTGAGGAAAAAGTCTGCTTTGTATGGTTTGATTTATTTTTCAGGTCACTAGTCATTTAAAGTGAGTTTACCACTGTATAGATACTACATCCATGAGGTTGCCACTGGTACTGTGGTGAGGAGGCTTGCCCGGCTTCATTCTCAGAACCTCCTAGAGGATGTAAAAATGAGCTTTTAAATTCACGTTTGGATGGAGATTTTGGTCCCACTGCTGCAAAGAATATCAAAAATGTGATGAGAGGGTTAAGTTGATATACAGGGAATCTCTCAGATTTTTTTCTGTCTCTCTCTCTATAAATTTTCCAAAGGTTATTTTGCTCCCTTTACCAACTGCGACAAAACAAAAACAAAACAAAACAATATCAGCAGACATTAAAAACAATGGTGGGGAAGTTCCCTAAATGAAAGCAGGACCCCCCCAAAGAAAGAATAGTCAACGTCAGAATGAGTATGTAAGGGGCCTTGTCCCACCTCCCACCTTGGCAGTCTCTTATCCCTTCCAGAAAGCCAGATTCTCCATTTCTCTCTCTTTGGCAGCAGGTTGTTTCAGACAAATGGGTTCTGAGACTGACTTAGTGGGAAGAGATGCCTTCTTTGCAGGGAATTATTCCACATCCCCAGACCAAACCCTGCTGTTCTCTCCTGTCCTACAGCACATACTTTATCAGGAGGGGGGGGGTAATAGAAAAACTTCCTTTTTCCCAGTGGGGAAGAGGTTTTCATTCAAAAATGTTTCTGATGCTAAAAAAAGAACATGCCTGGAGATCAGTTATGAACTTTTACTTAAACCAGTTTGAGATAGTGCCCAAGTTCAAGATCCTGTCAAAACACAATTTCTTATCCCTTCTTCCACATTTGAGATTTTTTTTGTTAACCTTAGATTTAAAAGTTGCTTATCATCACATTCCCATCCATTAAGGGTTCAGAAGTTTCTTAAGGTTTGATGTATCTGGATCACATTATCCATTGTCTGCCTGTAATTTATATAATTACAATTTATTTATTATTACATGTATTCAATGGCCCTTTGTAACAATGAAATCGCCTGTGTATTTTTTAAACATTTTAAACATTATAAATTAATATATTTATACATTATAAATTAAAATATTTATATATTAATATGTAAGCAAACAGTCACCACTGCTCCAAATACACACAGTCTAAATAGTCCAACAAGATAATCAGTAAAAAAAGAAATGACTGGTGTAGAGGCTGATATTATTATTGTGAACTCAAGGTATAGCTATTGAAAAGTCTTAATACATCCGTGGCACTTTATATGCAGCTGTACCTTTGGAAAGCTGTTAATGGCACATAAAAAAGTCTCATGTATATATAGCACTGAAATACGGCAATGCTATGACTTCAACAGTACCTTATTTATAGATGGGCGCACACCAGAGCTGTATACACTTCTCCGTGTTGGTGTGCATGTATGAGACTGATTCGCTCAGTCAGTATTCACCTCTCCAAGCGATTGCAGCAATAAGCCTCTCCTGGTAATAATAATCCAGAACTAACAATTCCAATTCGGACTGTTCCAACACAAATAGTTCCAAGCAATAGTGACAGTACAATCCAAATCTAGTAATTCCAGCGCTTAAAGCGCTAGCTGAAATTGTTTGTCGACTATTTTTTACAATAAAGTATAAAGTTTATTTTAAGTCATTTGTGTGGTGCATTCGTTGAAAGAACATTACGAGAGCAGAAGTGCTGGAATTACTAGATTTGGATTGTATTGTCACTATTGCTTGGAACTATTTGTGTTGGAACAGTCCGAATTGGAATTGTTAGTTCTGGATTATTATTACCAGGAGAGGCTTATTGCTGCAATCGCTTGGAGAGGTGAATACTGACTGAGCGAATCAGTCTCATACATGTACACCAACACGAAGAAGTGTATACAGCTCTGGTGTGCGCCCATCTATAAATAAGGTACTGTTGATGTCATAGCATTACGTATTTCAGTGCTATGTATACATGAGACTTTTTTATGTGCCATTAACAGCATTCCAAAGGTACAGCTGCGTATAAAGTGCCATGGATGTATTAAGACTTTTCAATAGCTATACCTTGAGTTCACAATAATAATATCAGCCTCTACACCAGTCATTTCTTTTTTTACTGATTTATATATTAATATTTTAATAATGTGCTAAAATTTTTAATCTTTATTACTTTTAAATCACATTGTAGTGTTATTTATTATATTATATTATATTTATTACATGTATTTGTTACATACACTATATACACACATACTTTTGTCTTTTTATTCAACCATTGATGCAGACAGTTTTTTTTTTAATTAATTTCTTTAGGGACTATAATGAGTTTTAATATTCAAATGAATGTTAGACTAGGTTAATTAAAATTGGGTTGTACTAATTATAGTTTGATTAACTAATTAATTAATTATATACTAATTGCTGCTTCTATTTAAATAGTATTTGCTGTGATAGCGTTTGTACTCTGATGATGCCCATTCTATGGGTGAAAGCGCCAAGTACTTTTTTGGAGTGTTACTAATTCACTAGCATATTAAACCAGTGTTCTACAGTTGACTTGGCTCGTTTTGGTTTATTTTACTGGTTTTGTTCTTTTATGGAATTTTACAAGTGTTCACAAAGTGCCTAGCTCCGGTTGTAGCACATTGTAGCTAGATTATATCCACATTTTTCATATTTAGATGTCCTGCTTATCTATGAAGATTCTTTTTCAAAGTGTCAGAAATCTCTGGTGAGAAATCTCATGTGCAGGCTGAGATTCCAAGAGAACCTCAGTACAACGAGCTTTTCTTCCACAGAAAAAATATATCTACATTTAGATCTATTTAGGGTTTTTCCACTGATCCCTCTGGTGGTGTTCCACATATAGCCACTATGGACTTAGGGTTAGCAATGTCTTCTACAACTGTTGGGGTCCCCTTAATGGGCAAGGGAGAGAATACCTCAGGATTCTGGGTCTCATAGCATCTATGATTCTCATGATACTTCTGGCAAGACTCCACATTGACTGAGAAAGATACAATGGTATCTGAAGTCTCTTCGGTCCCAGCATCAACACCCATTATCTTTTCAGATTCCAGTTCTGGGATGTGTGAGAAGATAAATTGCATGATGGAGACAACAAGTACCCTGAATCCAGGTCTCCCTCTCTCTCCCTTCTTCCTCCAAAACGGTCAGTCACCACAGTTACCTTGCACTTTGCTGGGAGGATAAATGTGCAAGGTATCTGGGACAACAAACACAGACACAAGCACATAAATGTAAAGGAGGGCAACAAAGACATGTGCAAGCACATAAATGTAAAACAGGACAACAAACACAAGCACATAAATGTAAAGGAGAAGTTTGCCCTTATCTAGGCGTTCAACTCTCTAAATCACCTTTGGTCTCCAGGACCACTTCAAGTTTTTACGAACAATACTACAGTGATATGGTACATAAAAAAAGACAGGGAGAACCAGATCTTACCTCCTTTTGCAGACTAGACATGTTATCATGGGATATAAATTTGCAGCAGAATCTCACTCTACATCCTACATTCTGTCAGAGCAAAACTGTGTGTCAGACAAGCTGGGCAGGACAAAGGCAGATTTTCATGAATGGAAACTAGATTGGGGGTCTTCCAATATCTGATCCATCCATGGGGAGTTCCTCCAGTAGGCTTTTTTGTCTTCCCAATGAACAATCAACTGGCAAAAGTCTGCTCCAAGACTTCATGCAAGAAGGCCTGGAAGGCAAGTGCATTGTTCCTTTCCTTGGACAGGAATATTCTGATATTCAAGGTAATTCTGAAGATTCAGAAGGAATCTACCAAGATCATTGTGGTGACTCTCTTCTGGCCCAGGCAACAGTGTTTATCCCTTCTTTTGGAAATAGCCAGGGGCAATTACAAGTTTCCTCACAAACTAGATCTAATCACACAAGGACAGGGATGAAAGAGGTATTTGGGAACATATTTTTTTGGATTATAATGAGTTGGCAGATTTTAAAAATTCCCCGCAGACTACTCGATCAGAAATACTGGGTGATCAAATTGGTGCAACTAAGGAAATTATTTTTTTGATCTGTGATACTGAATTGGAATTGCTTAGGTATAAGGAAGGCCTTGCTGAGTTTAATTCTGGTGGCTGCCAAAAAGTATTTACTAGAAAATAGAAATCAAAGTCTAAACCAACTAAACTAGAAATAATGAATATAATAAATAAAAAAGAAAAGCAGGCAGCCAAAGGTCTGCTAGTATCACTAGAAGTATCCAAATGAAGAAAAAATATAGTCCGACCAACATGGCAATTGTCATAAACTTTAATAAAATTAATTAAAAACCACCAAACAAAAGTATACAAAGAAGAGATAACTGCTTTCTCACATAAGTGCTTCTTCAGATCTAACAATGAAGAAATAACAGATGATATTAAAATATAAAAACAGCCAATCACAGAATAAAGATTATCAGCAAAATTAGTGACGTAATGATGTGGTTTTCAAAGCTGGTTTTAAATGGATATGACCATTTAAACCAGGATACTTATCAGCTTGTAAGTAAGCGATCCCATTTTAATTCAGCTAATTCAGTTCTATTAAAAAAATCTCCACCTCTCATATCAACAACAATAATTTCCAGTACAGTAAATATAAACAAGTGACCAGTATTAACCTTAATATGCTTGTACAAGGCATTTAAATTGTTCTTATTCCTGATGTCTCTGAGATGCTGTAGGACATGATTTTTTAAGAGTCTTTTGGCCTTGCCAACATAAAATGCTTCACATAGCCTGCAGCTAGCTACATAAATCAGGTTACTGGTTTTGCAGTCTGCATAAAAATTAGTTGCAAAAAGTTTCTGAGTTAAAGGATGTAAGAAAGCATTGGTACAAGGCATCAAACTGCAGGCTTTGCAAACCCTACATGGGAAGGTGCCTACCCTGTTGGATTTACTACCATACTTCCTCTGAGGGCCATAACAAAGCTGTCTTTTAAGAGACAAATTGATTTTAAAAACAAAACTGGGCTTGTCACCAACCGGTTCCCTAATCTTATTGTCAGACAGAAGGATCAGCCAGTTTCTGGCAATAACATCACATACAATACTAATATTACTGCTATATGTGAGGGGTACTCTACATCTAACATGCTGATCCTTATACTTCTGTACAGTATTCATAGTCCTATAGTAAGGTTCACCGATAGTTGAGCTCATAGGTCTAATCTCTGATGCAGAACACTCAATCTCTTGCTTTTGATAGCCTCTCTAGACGAAATCTGATGAAAGCTTATCAATGGTCAACAAATTCTCTTAATCATCTGTGTGAAGTCTAGAGGTCCTAAGAAGCTGACCTTTCAAGATATTCTTAAAAAGGTGAGTAGGATGCATGCTGGAACATTGTAATATACTATTTTTCCAACAGTTCTTTCTATGCAGTGATGTTTTAATAGTGCCCTTTTCATTAAATTTTAAAGATACATCAAATAAATTGGTCATCTTATTAGATAAGTGCAAAGTAAATATAAAGCACTGATTACTGTTTTCTAAATAATTGAAAAATATATGTAAAAGATCAACAGACCCTTTCCATAAAATAAAAATAACATCAACAAAGTGCAAGTACAATCCAATCCACAGTAAATAATCTGTAGATTTATATCAGGGTTTCAGAAACAGATACCATTGTACATCTTTCCTAAAATCCAACTGGGTCCTTGTCTCCACCAGTGCCTATCTACTACTCTCCAGCCTCACATCTAAACAGATACAAATTTCCCTTAGACTGTAAATTAACAAAATCCTCTACTTATATCATTCAGGAAGCAGTGAATAATATGTCATTTTATATACCTGCTCTCTTCAACCTGGTCATAGAAGAAAAGGTCTTCTGTAAAGTTATACCTTCGCAATGAAACAATCTGCCAGCTCACATTAGAATGACCACTGATTAAGAAGAATGAGAGTGTGGGAGACCACTAGCCACCAGTGATACTGCACTTGTGCTGTAACAGCACCCTAACTACTATGGGCACCGGGCGTAGGGGAAACACTAGCCACCAGGGATACTGCACTTGTGTCACAGTAGCACCTAAACTAGTATGGGAATCAGGGAAGGGAACCGATGGATGCCATGGATAGAACTTGCACCATGGGACTGCCATCTTTCTGTGATGATCTAGGGCCATGAATGGAGATATAGGGGAAAGTCAGACACCTCAGGGACAGGTAAGGGGAATGTGGTGTGTATGTGTGTATGTTTGTGTTTGAATGTGTACTTGTGTATGTGGGAGAGAGATTGGGGGTGCCTATGTCTACACAATGTGGCCACAAGACCTTAACTCTCTTTGGGAATAACATCAGGTTCCAAGATTATTTTGATTGGACTATTTAACAAAAACATTTTATTACATAAAGTGGAGTCGTAGATCACAATTATTGTGAGTTACAAGTCTGATGTGAAAAATGATTGGCTCTTGTCTATTTAATATGAGGAGTCTGTGCACAACTATACAACACAAATATTGAACAGTGATTACAAGATGTATGGCAATGTCTGTGTGCTTTATGTATTTATTCTTTGAAAGTTAGAATATTTATTTATTATTATTATTATTTATTTATTTACATCTGTTTACCTGAAAATTCCGACTGTACACAAGTCCTTTTTCAGCAGAAGCCCGGGGAGAAAAGCTTCATAGAAAGACATAGTAGATGGGAAAACAATAACAATAAAGGTATATATACAGTAGAAGTGATCATGACATGGAGTAATACAGGAGCAAAATTGGTACAATTGAGTAGTAAGCTCTAATTACAAACATTGAGAAATAAGAAGTAAAACACAGAGCTACACATTTTCTAGACAGTGACTAGATAACAATAATAACTGACTAAAAGATAACTAAATCCTGGAAGGATTAACAAGCAGTGAGTATATATATAATACAAGCAAGTAATCTTTCACAGTTGACATCTGAATGATTTATTTTTTATATGGCAGGCAGAACGTAGAATTTATTCACTTTTTGAGCTGACTCATAAAACAGTTTTGGATTAGAATTAATTTATTAGCTGAAAAAGAAAACAACACTAATTATCTGGATGTAAAATTAAATAAGGCAAGTAGACATATTTACAATTAGCAAACTAGTGAGTACTATATTGCTGCTGGCATATTTGATATATTTGATTTATTTTATGTTCACCTTTAAATTCTGTTTAGGCAACAAGGATACATGTTGGTTTCTTTTCTTTTTGTGCAGTCCATCAGACATTGGAAATAGTTTTTGAAAATACTGTATTTCCTGGCAGACTATTGTTGACATGTAAGCACTTCTGCCAACTGGCTGTCATTTTGTTTTATTAAACATGTCCCTTGTTCAGTGGATGTCAGTACTGTGTTGTTGCTTATGTACTTTGATATATTTTGTTATTTTATGTCTGCCCATAAGTCCTTCTCATGACTATGAGGAGACTCTTTGGCTTTTGGAAACACTGTTTTTGAAAATACTGCATATTCTTGTGGCCTAGTATGAATGGAAAGCTACTTTAACAAATCAGCTGTCATTTTGTTTTATGGAAGATATTCTTCATCGAGCGGATGTGAGATGACCTGATGTCTAGTGTTTTCCTTTGGTAGAAACCTTCAAAGAGATGCTTTGTGCATCTTTTTGTGATAACAGAAGACTGATAAAATGATTAAAAGACCCATTAAGTCAAAAACACACTTCTCCATCACAATTATTAGGTAATAACACTTTTATATTTTAATTACCAAACTTTGCTTTTGGTTAGTTTCTGCATATACTTAGAATCCTTTGTCTTACACTTCCTCAAAGCATTTTATTACTGAAATTTATATCAGATTTTAGCAGCACATTTTTGAAATACTTTGGTTTTGTTGTAATTACTCTCAATTTTTTATTGCATTTTCTAAAGATACAAATATTCTTACAGCATATTTAAAAATAAAATTATATATACTATTTAAAATGACATTGCACATTGTTCTTGCATTTACTGAGCTTGGTTTAGAGTACATTGCTGAACTGACATACATAGTATATTGTGTTACTTGTTCTAATTATCAACATTTCAAACTAAACTCATGTTTTGGGCACTAAGTAATTGATTTGTTCCATTGTGTTTTATTTTGTGTTTTGATTTACACATCTTGCTATTACTATTTGAAATAATTCATACTACATCTCACATTTATCTGTGGTAATTTGTTTATTGTTTACTGTTGATAATGGGTAGCTTGCTCAGGTTGGAGATGGTATTGTTATGCCTACTATACTCAGTTTAAGGTTATTAGCCATAAAACATTACTAGAACTCATTTAACTTTTTATAATGACTGTTTGGTTAATACAGACATAAATTTTAATTGGGCAGTAATGTCTGTTACCTTTTATGAGAACTTAAGGAAATGTATCTAAACTTTTAGAATTTATCTTTTACTTAGAAATATATGCATGCATACACCCGCGGTAGTGGTGATGCGGTAGCGTTGTCGCCTCACAGCAAGACATTGTCGCGTCTGATTCTCAGCTAGAGCGTCTTCTGTGTGGAGGCATGCGTGAATGGGCGTGCCTTCATTGAAGGTTGTGAGTCAGGGCTGGCAACTTGGCACGTAAAAATCCACTACCAAACATTAGCGTACCGGAGTTCCGCTGTGGTGACCCCTAACTGGGATAAGCCGAAAGACACAACAACTTAGAGATATACGCATCTAATCTATAAAAAAATGAATTTTTCTTTAGGGATTTAGACATTACTTTTCCCATTTCCTTAATTAATATGCTATATGTTACAAACAGTGCAACGTTACTTTTAAGCAAAGTTTTGGAGCTGTGCTACCACAGTGTCATATATACTCAAGTTACATATTTACTTATATAGACATACAAATGTAATTACATCAACCGCCACATAATCTACAACTGCCTCAACAGACCATAAATCTCTGTCTTACTTATGTTCTGTGACTCTTTGCAAATCAGTCAAGTTTTAATTCCTACTAGACAATATCAAAGGTCAGACCTCTTGTTTCCACTCTGTTGCCCACTTTATAGCAAAAAAAAAAGCGAAAGAAAAAACACATTCTGTGAGCACTTTTCTGTGAGCACTGCTGTAATATATCATGTGCTGTGCACCTAATTCTGTCACTTTATGTAATGCCATATTCTGACACTGTAAAGAAATACTAAGATCCATAAGGATTAGGTCTCAGTAAAAATCAAAATTAAATATGACAGCATTTAATATCCATAATTTAGCAAATAGTCACCACATGACAAATAGTCTCAATTCCAGTGGATCAGACCACTGCACAAGCAAAATCGTTTTACTCATTGGGTGACTCCATACAGAATCCCCACTTACTAGGCTGGACAAAAAAAAAACACAAAGACACTGTAACACAGACATGATTTAGGCTGGGCAAAGAGATGGAAAGAGAAGGTGACAGTGAGTTGCCTTTTATGTACTAGGATCTCAGAAGTCTTAAGTACCTTTAGGTCCCTTGCATCAGACAAATATAACTATGACATGGTAGTTGTATATGTAAAGGTGAAAGACTTGGGGTGAAACCCCCTAAATGCGATGCAAGGAGACATGTGTAAACTCTCTCTGCATGTCACGAATGCAGGCAAGACTCTATTATTGTGTAAAGTCCTCCCTTTTCCACGAATGATGCCTAGGTGCAAGAAAATATGATTGGCATTAAGAGTTGGCTAAGTAATTGGTGTCATTCTATGGGATTCCAGTATGGAACTAGATGCTTGACAGCCCTACTTATTTGTAAAGGATAATCTGCACCTTTTGTTCAAAGGCTTCTATATACTGACTAAAGCCTTTGCTAGCCTCATGATGCCATTTTTAGGTAAAGCTCAGTTAATGAACATTCCAATGTAGCAAATGTATCAGTATCAAAACAGGTTCAAACTAAGGTGTCTCTGGTCAATGCCAGAAGTCTAAACAACAAGCTCCTTGACCTTCAGGCACTCCTGAATTTGGAAGGTACTTACATATATGTATAATGACTGAAACCTGCTTTAAATGTCCTGAAAGTAATCCTTCCATGTCTGTATTTAATACCACACCTTCAGATGCAATGGCTATTCTGGTGATGTGTTTATATTTGTTATGTAGACAGATTCCCTGACCCACATATTGAACTTTCTGAATTCCAAATCACACTAAACAAAATCAAGTATCAGTTTGTCATTTGTTAAGTGACCCCTTTGAAAGTAATGAGTGAATGCAAACTTTTGGCCAAGTAAATTAATGTAGCAGGTGGTAGTGATTTAGGTAGCCAAGACTCATACCTCTCAACTGTACAGATTTTTGCAGAATGCCCAGATTGTTGCCTCATATTTTTGGTCTGTTCATCATAAAATATGTGTTTGTCTGACAAATCACTGAAGATTGAGGTTACATTATAATATTAAATAATATAAGCCATTTGAGTTTCAGACGTCATATCCTTCAGAAAATGCATAACAATACAAACCCTGTTATGCTATCAACTTTATAAGCTTGTAAGAGCAGTATTTAAAAAGCGTCCCTATTTGTCCCCCCATTATTTTGGGCTTTGTCCAGATTTCTTGCTCTGAAAGGTTGAGAGGTATGATGCTAAGTGGTTCTATGAATAGATATGAAAGATATAGCTATTAAGACTAAAAAAAGAAGAAAAAATGAATATATCCCTTTAGAAGTAAGACATTACAGAAAATAGCACCTGATATGAATAATGATGAATTCATAAACTATACTTAATAAGGGGAATTCCTCAGCTGCAGTAATTGAGCTAAACCTTTGTACTCTAACTGGTATTACATACATTTTGCAGGATACAGAGCAGAACATAATGCACTAGTCGATACACATTTTCTTGGAGTCACTCCACACCCAATGACATATTAACACAAGGTTATTATGGTTATTATTGATTCAGTATATTCTAAGATACATAGCAGATATATCAGTAAAGTTGATGCTGATGATCAGAGTGACCTAGCAAATAAAAAAATTGAAAATTGCATGGCTGGGGATCTACAAAAGATCCCTCACTTGACTAAATATTCAACAGATGAAATTAAAAGTTATGTTCTCACCATAACTAGGCATCTGTGTTGTCCATTTTCATTCTTCCTTAACGTATTGGGTCTGGATCTGATCCTCAGATCTTACTCGGCTGCATATACCAGTCTTTGGATCTAGCTCTCAAGCTCCTCCTTCTACTCACAATGCCCTACTCCATCCCCATTGCCTCAGATTGAATTTGCTGCCCTATCTCCCCATAGTTAAATGGAAACAGGTATAGACAGATAGAAAAAGACAGGGTTCAGACCTGGAATTGTAGGTTCCAAACACAGTCCAATAGGTCTCTTCATAAGAAAAAGATGTGGGATGGATGGGAGAGTTGAGGAAGTATGAAAATATACAACAAAGATATGTCTAGTAATGTTGCGTACATAACTTTTAAATCTGATGTTGTCTTTTTCATTCTTCCTCAATGTATGGGGCAGAGATCACAGCTTCTCTGACCTTGTGTGGCCCTCATGGAAGGATATTCTGGACTACTTCCGAACAAAAGGAGGCTCTTTTTCTGGAAATTATATTTGATTTGTAACGAGAAACAAAGGTATGAGCATTGGACCATGTGGCTGCAGGAATAATATTATCAATCGATGTTCTTGACCAAAAAGTAGATGAAGTAGCCATGGATCTGATTGAATGAACTTAGGGAGGTTTAGGTAATGTCATACCTTTCTGAGAGTAAATCCATGAGATACAGTCTGTAATTAATTTGACTAGGGTAATTTTAGAAACTGGGTGACCCAGTTAATTTGGTGAGAAAGAAGCAAATAGTTGGTCTGACTTTCTAAATTGTTTTTGTCCTGTGAAGGTAAAATTGTAGTTGTCTGTGCACATCAAGGAGGTTAGTATGTACTCCCTTTTATTGGACAAATTTGGAAAGAAAACTGGTAAGTGAATGGATTGGTTGATGTTATTATCACAAACTGGCACCAGGAATAGACACAAACTCCAAAAAAAAACAAGTACTGTGCAAATCAACAGTATCCAGAGTTTCACTTCCCAAAAACAATGCAAGGAAGTTACCAATATTTCAGCTTTTATTCCACAATAAATAAAAATGAGTTTAGCGCTTTTGTCTTTGTTAATATCAAGGCTTCATCAGAACTAAAACCTAACTGATAAATACACTTTAAATACACCTAAACAATCATTTCCTACCAATAGGTGAACTGATACAATAATCACCTAATTACATCCCACTAATTAACCACAAACGCTTTGTTGAACATTTTGAAATTATACATAAAATTATATACATACATTTCTAGAGAATATATAAAAAGTTATAATCATGTTATAAACATGTCTCTTAATACCAAATACAATTAAAATATTTTGATAAAAAACCTCCAGACAAAACTTATATTAAAACTAGGCTTCTAAATGTTTCACTTTCAGCACAAAATTAATAGAACAACACTCATTAAGACCTGGGGGGGGGGGGGGGGCGGGGTTGTGGTATTCAATGTAAGCTGACATTTTATCTCACATCTGTTTAAATGTTCTATAATATACCCCCTATGTTCTTTTCCAACTTATTCTAGTACCATAAAACTAAATGCATGTGTCGGGAATTCACTTATGGGCCTAATACAGACATAAACTTTAATTGGGCAGTAATGTCTGTTACCTTTTATGAGAACTTAAGGAAATGTATCTAAACTTTTAGAATTTATCTTTTACTTAGAAATATATGCATGCATACACCCGCGGTAGTGGTGATGCGGTAGCGTTAATAAGCCTCACAGCAAGACATTGTCGCGTCTGATTCTCAGCTAGAGCATCTTCTGTGTGGAGGCATGCGTGAATGGGCGTGCCTTCATTGAAGGTTGTGAGTCAGGGCTGGTAACTTGGCACGTAAAAATCCACTACCAAACATTAGCGTACCGGAGTTCCGCTGTGGTGACCCCTAACTGGGATAAGCCGAAAGACACAACAACTTAGAGATATACGCATCTAATCTATAAAAAAATGAATTTTTCTTTAGGGATTTAGACATTACTTTTCCCATTTCCTTAATTAATATGCTATATGTTACAAACAGTGCAACGTTACTTTTAAGCAAAGTTTTGGAGCTGTGCTACCACAGTGTCATATATACTCAAGTTACATATTTACTTATATAGACATACAAATGTAATTACATCAACGCCACATAATCTACAACTGCCTCAACAGACCATAAATCTCTGTCTTACTTATGTTCTGTGACTCTTTGCAAATCAGTCAAGTTTTAATTCCTACTAGACAATATCAAAGGTCAGACCTCTTGTTTCCACTCTGTTGCCCACTTTTTAGCACAATACAAAGCGAAAGAAAAACACATTCTGTGAGCACTTTTCTGTGAGCACTGCTGTAATATATCATGTGCTGTGCACCTAATTCTGTCACTTTATGTAATGCCATATTCTGACACTGTAAAGAAATACTAAGATCCATAAGGATTAGGTCTCAGTAAAAATCAAAATTAAATATGACAGCATTTAATATCCATAATTTAGCAAATAGTCACCACATGACAAATAGTCTCAATTCCAGTGGATCAGACCACTGCACAAGCAAAATCGTTTTACTCATTGGGTGACTCCATACAGAATCCCCACTTACTAGGCTGGACAAAAAAAAAACACAAAGACACTGTAACACAGACATGATTTAGGCTGGGCAAAGAGATGGAAAGAGAAGGTGACAGTGAGTTGCCTTTTTATGTACTAGGATCTCAGAAGTCTTAAGTACCTTTAGGTCCCTTGCATCAGACAAATATAACTATGACATGGTAGTTGTATATGTAAAGGTGAAAGACTTGGGGGTGAAACCCCCTAAATGCGATGCAAGGAGACATGTGTAAACTCTCTCTGCATGTCACGAATGCAGGCAAGACTCTATTATTGTGTAAAGTCCTCCCTTTTCCACGAATGATGCCTAGGTGCAAGAAAATATGATTGGCATTAAGAGTTGGCTAAGTAATTGGTGTCATTCTATGGGATTCCAGTATGGAACTAGATGCTTGACAGCCCTACTTATTTGTAAAGGATAATCTGCACCTTTTGTTCAAAGGCTTCTATATACTGACTAAAGCCTTTGCTAGCCTCATGATGCCATTTTTAGGTAAAGCTCAGTTAATGAACATTCCAATGTAGCAAATGTATCAGTATCAAAACAGGTTCAAACTAAGGTGTCTCTGGTCAATGCCAGAAGTCTAAACAACAAGCTCCTTGACCTTCAGGCACTCCTGAATTTGGAAGGTACTTACATATATGTATAATGACTGAAACCTGCTTTAAATGTCCTGAAAGTAATCCTTCCATGTCTGTATTTAATACCACACCTTCAGATGCAATGGCTATTCTGGTGATGTGTTTATATTTGTTATGTAGACAGATTCCTGACCCACATATTGAACTTTCTGAATTCCAAATCACACTAAACAAAATCAAGTATCAGTTTGTCATTTGTTAAGTGACCCCTTTGAAAGTAATGAGTGAATGCAAACTTTTGGCCAAGTAAATTAATGTAGCAGGTGGTAGTGATTTATGTAGCCAAGACTCATACCTCTCAACTGTACAGATTTTTGCAGAATGCCCAGATTGTTGCCTCATATTTTTGGTCTGTTCATCATAAAATATGTTTGTCTGACAAATCACTGAAGATTGAGGTTACATTATAATATTTAATAATATAAGCCATTTGAGTTTCAGACGTCATATCCTTCAGAAAATGCATAACAATACAAACCCTGTTATGCTATCAACTTTATAAGCTTGTAAGAGCAGTATTTAAAAAGCGTCCCTATTTGTCCTCCCATTATTTTGGGCTTTGTCCAGATTTCTTGCTCTGAAAGGTTGAGAGGTATGAGCTAAGTGGTTCTATGAATAGATATCAAAGATATAGCTATTAAGACTAAAAAAAGAAGAAAAAAGGAATATATCCCTTTAGAAGTAAGAAATTGCAGAAAATAGCACCTGATATGAATAATGATGAATTCATAAACTATACTTTACAAGGGGAATTCCTCAACTGCAGTAATTGAGCTAAACCTCTGTACTCTAACTGGTATTACATACATTTTGCAGGATACAGAGCAGAACATAATGCACTAGTCGATACACTTTTTCTTGGAGTCACTCCACACCCAATGACATATTAACACAAGGTTATTATGGTTATTATTGATTCAGTATATTCTAAGATACATAGCAGATATATCAGTAAAGTTGATGCTGATGATCAGAGTGACCTAGCAAATAAAAAAATTGAAAATTGCATGGCTGGGGATCTACAAAAGATCCCTCACTTGACTAAATATTCAACAGATGAAATTAAAAGTTATGTTCTCACCATAACTAGGCATCTGTGTTGTCCATTTTCATTCTTCCTTAACGTATTGGGTCTGGATCTGATCCTCAGATCTTACTCGGCTGCATATACCAGTCTTTGGATCTAGCTCTCAAGCTCCTCCTTCTACTCACAATGCCCTACTCCATCCCCATTGCCTCAGATTGAATTTGCTGCCCTATCTCCCCATAGTTAAATGGAAACAGGTATAGACAGATAGAAAAAGACAGGGTTCAGACCTGGAATTGTAGGTTCCAAACACAGTCCAATAGGTCTCTTCATAAGAAAAAGATGTGGGATGGATGGGAGAGTTGAGGAAGTATGAAAATATACAACAAAGATATGTCTAGTAATGTTGCGTACATAACTTTTAAATCTGATGTTGTCTTTTTCATTCTTCCTCAATGTATGGGGCAGAGATCACAGCTTCTCTGACCTTGTGTGGCCCTCATGGAAGGATATTCTGGACTACTTCCGAACAAAAGGAGGCTCTTTTTCTGGAAATTATATTTGATTTGTAACGAGAAACAAAGGTATGAGCATTGGACCATGTGGCTGCAGGAATAATATTATCAATCGATGTTCTTGACCAAAAAGTAGATGAAGTAGCCATGGATCTGATTGAATGAACTTAGGGAGGTTTAGGTAATGTCATACCTTTCTGAGAGTAAATCCATGAGATACAGTCTGTAATTAATTTGACTAGGGTAATTTTAGAAACTGGGTGACCCAGTTAATTTGGTGAGAAAGAAGCAAATAGTTGGTCTGACTTTCTAAATTGTTTTTGTCCTGTGAAGGTAAAATTGTAGTTGTCTGTGCACATCAAGGAGGTTAGTATGTACTCCCTTTTATTGGACAAATTTGGAAAGAAAACTGGTAAGTGAATGGATTGGTTGATGTTATTATCACAAACTGGCACCAGGAATAGACACAAACTCCAAAAAAAAACAAGTACTGTGCAAATCAACAGTATCCAGAGTTTCACTTCCCAAAAACAATGCAAGGAAGTTACCAATATTTCAGCTTTTATTCCACAATAAATAAAAATGAGTTTAGCGCTTTTGTCTTTGTTAATATCAAGGCTTCATCAGAACTAAAACCTAACTGATAAATACACTTTAAATACACCTAAACAATCATTTCCTACCAATAGGTGAACTGATACAATAATCACCTAATTACATCCCACTAATTAACCACAAACGCTTTGTTGAACATTTTGAAATTATACATAAAATTATATACATACATTTCTAGAGAATATATAAAAAGTTATAATCATGTTATAAACATGTCTCTTAATACCAAATACAATTAAAATATTTTGATAAAAAACCTCCAGACAAAACTTATATTAAAACTAGGCTTCTAAATGTTTCACTTTCAGCACAAAATTAATAGAACAACACTCATTAAGACCTGGGGGGGGGGGGGGGGGTTGTGGTATTCAATGTAAGCTGACATTTTATCTCACATCTGTTTAAATGTTCTATAATATACCCCCTATGTTCTTTTCCAACTTATTCTAGTACCATAAAACTAAATGCATGTGTCGGGAATTCACTTATGGGCCTAAGCAAAGCATTAGTACTCTTACCCTTTCTGATGTCTGCTAAATTTCTCGTATACCCTCTCATTTAATCTTCTACTCATTTTACTGATGTAAAACACAAGGCATAATCTACAGATGGCTATATATACCACTCGAGAGGACTCATAATTGTAGTGTCCTGCCAGTTTGAACACTTTACCCCTGATATTGACATTATCATTCATCATCATATAAGGGCACTGGACTTCTTGTGTTGCAGCCTTCCTCTGACTGGGTGGAACATCAATTAATTTCTTCCTTTGGAGATGAGAAAGAAGGGAAAATGGTATGTAATAACCTCCAGATATTATTCTTAGCACCCGTAAGTCTTGCTTTATACTTGCCCAGGCATCTAGGTGCAAAGAGAATTGACCTTCGTCTGTCTCCAGAGCTGGACAGTTGGGCAGCACTTCAAGAGCACTGAAACGGCCTGTCTACAAGTGAGTCTGTAAAGTCCTGATTCTGCCAACCTCCTCTGCCTCTGCCTAGGGTGATGTCTACCATTAAAATTTTCTCCTCTGCCTCTGGAGGAATTATCCCAATGCAAATCTTGAAAAGATCCCTGAACTACACTTTCTTACCACCTCTCTGGTTCCTAGAGAAGGTTCACTGAGGCACAGAAAACTTGATCTACATGGCAAACGGGTTTTTTCCATTTTGTTCGCTGTGGGTAAGTGTATCCTTTACTAATGGTCCAAACAAAGAAGTGACATCAAATGGAGCATTAATAAAGGACAACATAGAAGGTTCTGCAAAGTTGCATAGCCACATCCAGGCATGTCCCCTTATGATGATGCCTGAACTGCTTGCTTGTGAGGTACCTTCAGCTGTGTGAGAGATTAACCTCATTGAAGTGTTTGATACAGATAAATGAGTGACCAATTGAGAGGATGTCCTTTTGAAATCCTCAGCAGACATGGACTCAGAGAGAGTTCTTTGGTCAAATCTCTCTGAAGTCTAGTAAAGGGTGCCAGGTAGTGTAGTGTCCTCACAGCAAAGGTAGCTGAGGTAAATACCAAATCTGTCCCACACTGTAGATTCTGTGTTAGGTGGATGGACAGAAGAGCTCTGTTCTGCTAGCTCTTTCTTAGGGGCTGCCACTACCAGCATAGAGTCAACTGGTACTCCTTTGGTCCAGTGGGGTCTGTCTGTAGGTGGGGCCAAAAACTTGTCAGGACATTTGGGGATAGGCTCCACTGTATCCACTATGAGCTTTTAAGTAACTTAGATAAAGAGCTTGACTTCAAAGCTACAATCCTAATGGGAGATCTTATCTACCTTAAGAACACCTGGAAAAATTGTTCATCTAACACAATTTTTGAGAATTAATTTCTGGATGTTCTTTCTTCCCGCAGTTTCACACAATAAGTTGAGACTAATACTAGTGATAAAAACTTACTTGATGTTGTGGCCACCAACTCTGAAACATGTAAAGAACATAAACATTATCCTTCCAATAGGAACATCAGACCATATCACCACTGACTTTGCATTGCAGAGATACTGATCTCACACAAATATTTGTAAAACAATATAACCTGGTAAGATGGATTATGTCCCTGTTAAGAAAATCTTGAACTCTACAAACTAATCCAGTCAAACCCTATGGAAATAACAAGAACTGTGTAACATTACACTACAGAACATCCTATATCATAGTATCAGAGACACTTCAAATCTCTCTAATAGTTTTTCCAAAAGCAAGGTATTTCTTCATTGGTGGAGTAAAGGCTTAGAAAAAATTGTACACACACACAAAAAAAAAAAAAAGAAGTTATGTACCTACCATAACGTTCCATGTTAGTTGTCTCATCTCGCCTTCTTTCTTACTGGTTGGGCTCGGAGCCGATCCTCGGCTCTGACTCGGCCATCTTCTAAAGCTCGAGAGCTGTTTACTGGCTTGAGGCCTCCCCATATCCCATGATGCCTGGCACTAGATACCCAAATCTGGTTTGGTAAGTCTAACTGCAGACATAAAAAGGAAAGAATCCTATCCTATAATACATAAACCCTACCATAGAGACTACCAGGTAGAGAGGAATAGCCAGAGAAGACTCAGCCAGTGAAAAACCATACAGAACTCTTCTCGGTCTACTAGGATAGGGGGATGGAGGGTGGGACGCAAGAAAGAAGGTGAGAGGAGACAACTAACATGGAACGTTATGGTAGGTACATAACTTCTTTATGTTAAGTTGTCTATCTCGGCTTCATTCTTGCTGGTTGGGACAGCGTCCCTAGCACCTAAAATCCTGGGTGGCTCATTTGAACAAACTCTTCAGAATAGTGGAACCAAAATCAGCTCTGCCCCTGGAAACCACATCCAACTTATAATGCGAAATGAAACTATGAGGGCTGGCCCACGTGGCTGCTGCACAAATAGATTCCATGGGCAACCTAGCCTGAAAAGCCACAGAAGTAGCTAAAGCTCTGGTGGAGTGACCTTTTGGTTTAACAGACAATTTTTTATTCCTTAGCTGATAGATAAATGTGATGACAGAAGTCAACCACCTGGATAAGGTTACTTTTGAGACTGGTAGACCTTGTTTACCCTCAGCATAAGAAAGGAAAAGATGATCAGATTTTCTGATGTCCTTAGTTCTATGCAAATAAAAGCACAGGTGCCTGTGACCATCTAACGGATGCAACTTATATTCCGCACTGTTGGAGTAGTTGGGAAAAAACACAGGAAGGTCAATGGACTGATTCAAGTTATTCTCAGAAGAGACCTTAGGAAGGAAGGAAGGATTAGTCCTGAGAGCAACCCTGTCATTGTGGAACACTAGGTATGGAGGACGGATACAAAGAGCCTGGAGTTCAGAAACTCTTCTGGCTGAAGTAATTGCTACCAGAAAGAGGGTTTTCCAAGATAAAAACTTCAAAGAACAAGAAGATGCAGATTCGAAGGGGGGCAAAATTAGAGAAGCTAGAATCAAATTCAGATCCCTTGGAGGTGGAGGATCTCTCACTGGGGGCCTGAGCAGAGTGGTCCCTTTGAGAAAAGCTTTGCAAAGCTTATGAGACATTACATTACTTTCCAACAGGCCAATGTGAAAATTTGAAATTGTAGCTAACTGAACTCTAATTGTAGTGGAAGCGGACCCAGCATGAAAGAGTTCTGCAAGAAACTCCAATATGTGGTGTATAGGGGCTGAAAAGGGGTCTATACTCTTACCCTCTGCCCAAGAAGAAAAACGTTTCCACTTACTAGCGTAAGTTTTCCTAGTGGTAGACTTGTGCGATGATAAAATTATTTCACACACAGGGTGGGAGATATCAGGAAGCCTGGCTAAGGTTGGAAGTGGAGCAACCAAGCAGTGAGCTGGAGAGATTGTAGGGAATGGTGCAGCCCGCCCGTTTGATGGATCAGAAGATCTGGAACTGGGTCCAGAATCCAAGGCTGCTTGAGAAGATGATGATGCAGGAACAGGAACCATATTTGTCGAGGCCAGTAAGGAGCAATGAGGATCATTTTGAAGCCCAATATGGTAGCTTTCTGTATCAGCTTGGGGATTAGGGGAAAGGGAGGGAATGCATACAGAAGTCCCTGAGGCCAATCGTGGACTAGACCGTCTCTGGGGGAATGTCCCGGAAGTGGAAGGAGAGAGAAGAAATTGCTGCACTTGCTGTTGAAGGGGGTGGCAAAGAGGTCGCAGCAAGGTTGTCCCCATTTGCGAAAGATTTGGTCCATCACTACCTGATTCAGAGACCACTCATGAGGCATGAGAATTGCTCTGCTCAGCCTGTCTGCTATGAAGTTGGATCTCCCAGGGATGTGCGTTACAGTCAGAAACCGTTGGGAAGAGATTTCCCACTGCCAGAGTCTGAGTGCTTCTCAACATAGGGGGTAGGACCTGGTTCCGCCCTGCTTGTTGATGTACCACACGACTGACATATTGTCTGTTTGAATTGCAATGATCCCGGTAGGAAGAGAGTCCTGAAGAGCTTGCAACTCTAAAAGCACAGCCCTCATCTCCAAGACATTTATGTGCAGATGGTACTCTTGAGATTGCCTGGTGCCCTGGACTGTTCTGCCCTGATAATGCCCCCCCACCTGATCAGGGAGGCATCTGTGGTCACTGTAGCAACTGGAGGGGGAAGTACAAATAGTCTGCCCTAGGGCACTGATGTGGAGACCATCCACCATGCAAGGTGCTTTTTGCATGCTTCTGTGATAATAATCATGTGAGACATGGGAAGTTTCTGGAAGGACCACTGGGTGAAAAGAAGCCACTGGAGGATCTTCATGTGGAAACGAGCCAGAGGGACGAGTATGATCACTGCTGCCATGAGACCCAGGGTTTGGAGGACGAACCTGGCTTGAATTCTCTTGCATCCTAACAAGGCCTGCATGTGTTGGCGAATGACTAACACCCTGTCTGGTGGAAGGCTGGCTGACCTGTCTTTTGTATTTAAATTTGCGCCTATAAAGGTGATAGACTGACAATGCAGATTTTTCAAAATTTATTGTGATACCTATTCTGGAGCAAGTCTGGATAGTGCAGTCTCTGGCTCAGAGAAGGTAATGCCTGGTGGTAGCAGTGAGGAGCCAGTCATCTAGATATGGAAACATCTGGAATCCTTGCCATCTCAGGTGAGCGGTAACTACTGCCATACATTTGGTGAACACCCTGGGGGCTGTGGTGAGACCAAAGGGCAGAGCTCTGAACTGATAATGGCTGGCTCCCAGCTGGAAGTGAAGGAATCTTCTGGAGCGCCTGTCCATTTTGATGTGGTAGTACGCATCCTGAAGATCTATGGAGCACATCCAATTGTCCTGACCCAGAAGGGGTAAAATGGACTGTAGCATGACCATCTTAAACTTCATTCTTTGAACAGACCTGTTTAGTCTGCTGAGATCCAGAATAGGTCTCCAGTCCCCTGTCTGTGGTACCAAAAAAAAACCTTGAGTAAATTCTGGATCCTTGCTGGTCTGCTGGGACTTGCTGGATGGCCCTTTTTCTTTGCAGTTTTGAAACTTCTTGAACTGCTTGATCCCTTAGATTGGGTGGAAAATCTGGAAGGGACTTGTTTGACAACAAGGGAGTGCTAACAAAGGGAATTCTGTAGCCTTCGGATATAACAGACTGTACCCATTTGTCTTGTGTTATGTCTTGCCAGGCTCTTGGGTACAGTGATAATCTTCCCCCGACTGCCTCCAGAGGTGGGCAGCCGGGCAACCCTTCAGGGATGCTGGAAGGGCTTGTCGGAGAAGGATTATCTGCTGCCCTGGCTTTGCGGACCCCCTCTGCCACGAGGGCGGCATCTGTTATTGTTCCCTCCTCTGCCCCTGGATGGGAACTCACCACGTGTGTCCAGCAAGGCTCCCTGGGATTTCCGGAGCCACATCTTTCCACTCTTCTGACCCTTGGGATATGGTCTGGAAGGAGTGGAAAAATGGACTCCCACAGCATTGAGAGTCTTGCCTTCCTGCTCACACCTGGTAAGGGTGTCCTTCACCTGTGATCCAAAGAGAGAGGAACCATCAAAGGGGGTGTTGGTGAAAGATGCTCTGAAAGGTTCTGCAAAGTTACAAAGCCGCACCCAAGCATGCCTCCTTAGGGTAATGCCTGTGCCTGTGGCTCTATGCGCACCATCGGCTGCATAAGAAATGAGCCTCATGGAGGAGTTCACCACTGAATTAAGAGTCACCAGCTGGGAGGCTGCCTTAGCCTGGGTCCCCTCAGCTGATGGATCTTGGAGGGTATCTCCAAGCTCTTTAAGGAGATCCCTTTGAAGATGGGTAAAGTGGCACAAATAATTCAGAGATTTCATGGAGAAAGTCGCTGAAGAGAACATCTGCTTACCATATCTGTCCATCATCCTGGACTCTTTGTTAGGGGGATGGACAGATGAAGAAGTTTCAGCCAACTCCTTTGTGGCTGCCGCTACCACCATGGCATCAATGGGAACACCTTTGGTCAAAAACTGTTTGTCTTGTGGTGCAGTTATGAATTTTGCAGGTCTTCTAGGGGTTGATTCCACTGTGTCTGTAGCTGACTACACCTTCCGAGCCACCACAGACATGAGTGGGTCAAAAGGCGGAGACACCCAGGAGGTGGAAGGTCGGGATCCAAACGCATCCAGGAATACCGACTCATCCTCAGAAGGGCTAAGGGTAGACCAGTTCCCCCTCTGCCTAAGCATCTCAAGGATGTCTGAGAATGAGACATCTTCAGAGGGAAACCTTGGGGACCCTTCCGAATCCTCTAAGTCGGTATCTGATGTGACAGACTCAGGGGAGTCAACATGCTTCCTCTTGCATTTCCTCTTATGAGGTGGCTCCTCTGAATGATCAGGGGAGGCCTTGGAAGAGGAAGATACACCCAAAGGGGTGCCCTGGAGCATTGGTTCCCCATGCTTGGGGTCTGGAGGAGGGGCAGTGGCAGGCACAGGCACCATAGTAGGAGGAGCCAAAGGGGATGATCATGGGGCTGACACACGGGCCAGGACACTCCTCATGACCTTGAAGGTGTACCTGCTCAGATGCTGAGAAGGCTCCTGTTCCGAAGAGACCAGAATCCCTCTCTGCACTGAGGGGGATGGCTCCGAAGCCGATGTAGGAGCTGAGCTCACCTGCGCCGAAGCTCCGAGGGGGAGAACGGGGTCGGACAAGGGTCCGATGCCACTCACCCCCTCGGAGTCAATGATGGAGTCTCAGTGCCCAGATCCCTCCAAGGACGGTACCAAGGAAGTGACCAGAGCCGACGAAAGAACCGAAGGAGAAGGTATCGGAGCCGACGGTTCCACGATTCGAACCCCAATGAACTCCGGCTCCTAACTCAAGGGAGGAGTCGGAAGAGGAATGACTGCAGACAAGGACAGAGCTGAACCCTGGTGAGGGAGGCTGGACAGCATTTTTGCTAGGGTCTGCGATTTCAAAAGCCTGCTGACCACTCTCTCCAAGTCGTGATCTGACAATCTCGATGACTGAGAAGAGTGGGAGGACTGATAACTGTGCTCCGATTGGAGCAGAGGAGACCTCGGAGCCGAGTGTATCAAATTCAGGGAGGGAGACCTAGATCTCTTTCAACTCCCTGCTGGCTCTGAAGTGTGTGTCGGAACCGACTGAGAGGCAGGCACATCGGTTCTGGCCGGAACCGAGGCAGAAGTAGTAGCTTCACCCAATGACAGCCCCGAACTGGGAGTCGAAGGTTTAGGTGGCTTGGAGGACTTTACGAGCTGAGCCTTTGCCGGTAACTCCTCGGGTTTAAGCAAACCCCATAGGATTAACTTATTCCTACGCTCCTGCAGGACTCTTGGACTGAAAGCATGGCAAACCGAACAAGAGTCCTGCAGGTGCACGGTGCCGAGACAATAGACACAAGAAGTGTGACCATCTGTCAGAGACATCTTCTGACAGCATGAATCACACTTCTTCAATCCGGACACCTTGGTATCCTTGGACATACCTAAAGAAGGGAATACCAAACACAATACACAACTATAACAATTTGAGTATAATAACTATTACACACACACAAAGTTACCACACCCAAAAACAGTCAAGGATACACACAATAGTCTAACAACAACAAATAGACTAAACTAGGTAAATACTAACTATATATATATATTTTTTTTAAAGAAAAATAGGTTAGCCTCTAACTTAAATGGCTACTTCAGAAAAGTGAGAGGGGGGAGGGGAAAACTCTCTAACTAAAATGAGTTTTCTGAAGGGAAGGGGAATACAGGTAAGGAAAATATATATACTTAAACAAAGATACCCCAAGAAAGATAGTATACTACAATTAACAAACTACACTAAACCTACTAGTTTTTTTTTTCAAAAAACAGATAATAATAACAAAATATATGACCTGAGCCAGTAAGACAACCTCGCAGAAGAAGCAGCAAACAAGATCTGGGTATCTAGTGCCAGGCATCATGGGATATGGGGAGGCCTCGAGCCAGGAAACAACTCTCGAGCTTTAGAAGATGGCCTAGTCGGAGCCGAGGATTGGCTCCGAGCCCAACCAGCAAGAATGAAGGCAAGATAGACAACTTAACATCAATAGTTTCCATCTTTATAAAAATTGTCTACTGTAAAGAAATAAATCTAGACTTAATAAAACGGGCAATATGTCTGTAGCACCAGTGCTCAACAGGTAACACATTTGCCTTTCGTACTGGAAGATCAGAAGTTTGTGGGCTTTATTCCCACTTAAGGTGATCGGAATAATTGTCAAACTGTTGACATTGAAGTGCAGCATTAAATGGGTGCTGCACTCCTGACTGTGCTGTCCTTTGGGTGAGACATTAAACTGAAGTTTCTTCTGCTTGAGTTGGTGGCAGATGAGAAGAAAGATGTAATAGACCCCACAGCACCTGTGAAAAAAGAGTAGATGAAGTTCCCAATGCCCTGGCCAAATTTCCCTTAGTTTGGTCTCCCCTGAAAAGAGACCACTAGCTTAGTGGGACTAACATGGTCAACAAAGGATAAATAAAAATATACATTTTCAGATAAACTTAAATTAATGAAAATATAGTAGGAAATAAAACTGGTAAAGGATGTTAATAACAAAATCATTTACTGTAAATACTTCAACTCTTTATCAAAAACAAAACACGTTATACATTTTTTGCAGGTAACAGAGAATCTCAAGACAACATCTGACAAATTCAACCTAAACTTTACCAGTGGAACTAAAGGTACAGCATAAAAACCATAATTACCCTCCAAGCTTTTTCTCCTGTAGACGTCTGCTCTTTAATATCCATTGAATCTATTTATAAATTTATTAATAAAACTCCCAAAAATACATCAGTGGGTCCAGATTTTATTCTTGAATTTTTCTTAGCTAATCTGTATAACAAACTACTTGCTATTTGATATACCATCTTCAATAACTTGATAAGGAGTGGCTCATTGCAGAGAACTTTGAAAATGGCAAATGGTGCTCCTATACATAAGAAAGTTAATTAATATTATGTTAAGAACCAGCGTCCCTTAAGTCTTACATTAGTACTTTTGAAATGCTATATAAAACAGAGCAACAAAAATAGCATAGTACCAATGGACATTTTTCAATATGGATTTGTTAAAGGAAGCTGCCCTTAATGCACCTTGTTGAGTTTTATGTCCAAATAACAAACATCATAGACAATGGGCTATCGACAGAGGTAATGAATTTAAATTTGAAAATGCATTTGACTTACTCTGACATGCAATCAGAATGCAATAATAAGTGGCAAATGCATTCCTTTTTAATATGCTGGTTTGACAACTGGCTGGTTAACAGGCAGGGAGCAAACAGTGGGAATATAAGGTACTAGTTCAGTTCAGTTACCTGTCATAGCTGCAGTCCACAAAGGTTCTGTTTTCAGACCACTTTATTCAACATAATATTTGCAAGAATGCACAGACATCACACCTTCTGGATCAGTAAATTTACTGATGATGTAAACATTGGTTTCAAAACATGGAAACTGTATCCTGGGAAAAATAACAGGATTAGACTTCAATTCTATTACATGTAAAGTTATACATTTTGGTAGGCCAACTCTTGTTAGATCACTGAAATTTATGATACTGTCTTAGAACAAGTGCCAGGTTGTAAAAACTTATAATAAATATATCTTACAAATTCACACGATGTACATGCTTCCATTATGTGCTGTAAAGTTACAAGTCAACTTGGTCTAATAATGAAATCTATCCTGTTAAAATATGAAATTTACTTTCTAAAATTAACTCAAGACTTTTACTGTCCAGTTTTAGAATATAACAATGTCTTCAGTTCTTACTGTATTGTGCGAGTGTGACTGTCAAAACTTGGGAAAGTTTAGCATAGGTTTACCAAACTAATGCAGTCAGTCAATGACCTTAGTTATTCAAATGTAAAGAAATGATCCTGTTACTTTTCATTATAGAGATACTACATGGTTACATTTATTCTAGTATATATAGCTTATTGCAGGTATTTCTTGCATAGATATTTACTCCAACATCTGTACTTAAAAGCAAAAGAATGCAGAGGTTACTGTTGACTTCAACTGTTGGAAATTAAGAAGTTTCTTCTTGACCAAAATGATCGCAGTCATGTAGAATAAACTTCCAGTTTGTATACAAATGTCAAAACTTTAGAAAGCTTAAAAAGAACTTCAGCTTTTGAGCCTGAGTTGAAGGAGTCAGTGTTCTTTGTTGACCTTTGGGCCAACACACTGGATTAGCTTTCTTATGAACTTATATAAAAAAGATGCAGCTTTATTATTTTTTTATGCCGTTAAGTGTCCCTGAGATTTATTAAATGACATAATATAGGGAATGTTACTAGTGCATGAAACAATGCATCTAAGGTAGACAATATCCAATAAGCATATATGGATTTAAGAAAGGCTTACACAAAAAAGATAATGTGAGAAGAGAAAAAAATAGCAAAAGAATTACAATCAGTGAAAAGGGAAGACATATTTTTCTATAACATGTATTCACTTCACTGAAAAAAGTGTAAAGGTTGTTAAACAAAATTTGTTTAGTCTGAGAAATGATAGTGATGGATTTTGAAAGAGAAGAGACAAAATAGCAAAAAAATTAGTCAGTGAAAGAGGAAGTACAGCAGGGAAAACGTGTATTTTTCTATAACAACATGTATTCACTTCACTGAAAAAAGTTTAAAGGTTGTTAAACAAAATGTGTTTAGTCTGAGAAGTGAGAGAGATGGATTTTGTAAGATCTTGCCACTATATGACATTTAGGAGACATGGTTATTAGTAGCTTGACTCTGATCTTAATAAATGTTACATGGGGCAAACAAAAAGGATGGTAGTGATATGCATGCAGGTGAAGATGCATGCAATGGACGTAAAGGCTTCTCAAGCTATTATCAAGATTTTGGAACATTTTCAATGAGTATAACTAATTTTATATTTTTTGTGATGGATGTACCTTCAATAGTGCATGTAGCTGGCACTGTGGTGCAACTGAGAGCCAGGAAGCTAAATAAGAAGTTATGTACTTACCATAACATTCCATGTGAGTTGTTTATCTTGCCTTCATTCTCACTGATGGGTTTGGAGATGATCCTTGGCTCTGACTCAGCCAAACATCTCATGGCCTACTCCCTATCCCATGATGCAGTAGTGCTTCCCTCAGATCTTGTTTGCCCAATCCTTCTGATATCTAAAGACAATAGGCATTGAAATAAGAATACCATAGACAAAGAGAAAATATCACTAGGACTTGTTGAAACTTCCCGGCCCTCAAGACTTTAAAGGAAGGGGGTTGGTGGGTGGGACTTAAGAATGAAGGCAAGATGAACAACTCACATGGAACGTTATGGTTAGTTCATAACTTTTTAATGTGAAGTTGTTCTATCTCACCTTCTTTCTCAATGATGGGAAAGCGTCCCAAGCACCATCTCCTTGGGTGGCTCATTATTCCTCAGAACCATAGAACCAAAGGAGGCCCTGTCCCTGGAGACCTTATCAAATTTGTAATGAGTGATAAAGGTATGAGGTGAGGACCATGTGGCTGTGCACAAATAGAATCTATAGGCAGCCATGCCATAAAGGCTGAAGAAGTGGAAATTGCCCTGGTTGAGTGAGCTTTGACTTTGTGATTTAATGTCATCTGCGAAGAGCTCTATGTGAAAGCAATACAGTCTGACAACCATTTTGATAATGTCGTTTTAACCACAGGAGTACCCTTCTTTGAATCTGAAAAGGAGACAAAAAGTTGGTCTGATTTTCTGAAGTCCTTAGTCCTATCTAGACAGAATCGAAGTTGCCTATAGACGTCGAGTTTGTGCAACATGTGTTCCATTTTGTTTGTATATTTGGGAAAAAAAGACAGGTAATTCTATAGTCTGGTTGAGATTTGTTTCAGAGCAAACCTAAGGTAGGAATGAAGGATTTGTTCTCAGAGTTACTCTATCATTATGAAAAGTCAAGTATGGGACTTTGATGGACAAGGTATGTGGTTCTGAAATTCTTCGAGTGGAAGTAATAGCTACTAGAAAAATGGTCTTCCATGATATGTATTTCAAATCACAGGATGATGCAGGTTCAAGGGGGGGTAAAATGATCCATGAGAGCACACAATTAAGATTTCATGGAGCAGATGGGGTTCTAATAGGTGGTCTCAAGTGAATAGTACCCTTAAGAAATGCTTTAGAAAGTCTATGTGACATGATGGGAGTCTTTTGATCACCAATATGAAAATTAGAGATTGCTGCCAATTGCACTCTAAGGGTTGCTGCAGCCGCTCCTTCATGAAACAATTTAGTCAGAAACTCTAGAATGGAAGAAATCAAAGCCATAAATAGATCAATATTATTATTTGATGCCCATATAGAAAATCTTTTCCACTTGCTAAGGTACAGTTTCCTAGTAGAAGATTTATGGAAAGAAATTAGGATGTTCTGTGCTGCAGGTGATAATTTGTGGAACCTGGCTATTTGTGGAACTGGAGCAGCCAAGCTGTCAATTTTAGAGTATGAATTGCAGGTTGAAGAACCCCTGATGAATGTATCAGAAGATCTGGAACTGGGTCCAGGATCCATGGTTCTTCCAGTAGACGAGGCTGCAGAAAGGGGAACCAAATTTGATGAGGCCGGTAAGGGGCTATCAGAATAATGGTCCTTCCCAGAGTGCTTGCTTTCTGTAAGAATTTGGGTATCAGAGGAAATGGGGGAAAAGCATAAAGAAGTCCCGGGGGCCAACTGTGTACAAGTGCAGCCCTTGGGGCATCTCCCAAGTTGGGGATCAGGGCAAAGTAGTTGCTGCATTTGGTGTTGGCAGGGGTTGCAAAGAGGTCACAGCAAGACTGGCCCCATCTACGTAATATCTTTTCCGCTACTTCTTCTTTCAGGGACCACTCATGAGGAGACAGTATTGCTCTACTCAATTTGTCAGCTATCACATTGTACCTCCCCATTATGTGTGTTGCTATCAGAAAGCGCTGGGTGGAAATTGAACACTGCCATACTCTCAAGGACTCTCAACATAAGGGATATGGTCTGGTTCCTCCCTGTTTGTTTATGTACCAGACCACTGACATATTGTCCGTCTGTATTGCAATAGTCCCTAGAGGTAGAAAGTTTTGAAAGGACTGCAACGCTAAAAGTACTGCTTTCATCTCTAGGACATTGATATGCAGATGAGCCTCATGATTCTTTCATGTGCCTTGGGCTGTCCTTCCCTGAAAATGCCACCCCCCCATCCTATCAGGGAGGTGTCCGTAGTCACAGTGGCAACCGGAGTTGGAAGAACAAAGGGATGTCCTATTGTCACTTGAGGAGAGGTCAGCCACCAAAGAAGGTCCTTCTTGCATGACTTTGTTATTATGATGTGGTGAGACACTGGAAGTTCCTGATAAGACCATTGTGTGAAAACCAGCCATTGCAGTATCCACATGTGCATTCAGCCTAATGGAATGGCAATGATGGCTGCTGCCATGGTCCCTAGTAATTTGAGCACTACTGAAACTGGGGCTGTCTGTTTGGGGATGAGATTCAGAATTTGTTGTTGAAGACTCACCACTCTTTCCATTGGAAGTTTTATGGTCATGGAAACTGTGTTGAGATCTGCTCCGATAAAGACGGTACATCTAGATGGCTGTAAAGCAGATTTGTCCATGTTTATAGTAATCCTCAAATGACTGCAAAGATCCAAAGTTGTCTCCCTTGCGTGTATGAGTTGATGCTTAGTGGTGGCAGTGAGGAGCCAGTCATCTAAATATGGAAACACCTGGAATCCTAATCACCTCTGGTGAGCCGTGACTACTGCCATGCATTTGGTGAACACTCTGGGGGCTGTAGTGAGACCAAAGGGCAGAGCGCAAAACTGAAAGTGACTGGCTCCCAGCTGAAAGCGCAGATGATCCCTGGATGTTCTGGCCATCTTTATATGGCAGTACGCATCCTGGAGACCTATTGAACACATCCAATTGTCCTTTCCTAGAAAAGGAAGTATAGACTGTAGTGTGACCATCCAAAACTTTGTTTTCTTGACAGATTTGTTCAACCTGCTGAGATCCAAAATTGGTCTCCAGTCCCTTGTTTTCTTTGGAACTAAAAAGAACCTTGATTAAGTTCCGGATCCTCTCTGGTCTGCTGGGACTGGTTGGATGGCTCTTTCTTCTAGCAACCTTGTAATCTCTATGGTTGCCTGTTCCCTGTGATTGGATGGAGCATCTGGGATTTTTTTCACAGGGATTGGAACAGAAGTAAAGGGAATAGTGTATCCTCTGGATATTATGCTTTGTACCCACCGATCATTTGTAATTTTTAGTCAGGTGTCTGAGTACAAAGATAAGTGTCCCCCAACTGCCTCCAGAGATGGACAGGTGGGCCAGGGCCTCCTTTCAGGAGCACTGGTAGGGCTTGCCAAAGAACTGATCCTTGTCACCCTGGTTCTGCAGGGCCCACTCTGCCCCTTGGATGGCATCTCCCATTATTGCCCCCTCCTTTGCCTCTAGAGGGGGTTTCACCACATGCATCAAAGAAAATTCCTTGGGCTTTATGGAACCACATTTTTCCACTTTTCCGACCTTTAAGATAAGGTCTGGTAGGAATGGAAAAACGGACTCCTACGGCAGACAGAGTCTTTCCATCTTGCTCATACCTGGTAAGTGTTTCCTTCAATTTCGGTCCAAAAAGTGATAAACCATAAAAGGGGGTGTTTACAAAGGATGACTTGTAGGGCTGCACAAAGGAACATAAGCACATCCAGGAATGTCTCCTAAGAGCAATTCCTGTACCTGCTGCCCGAATCGTTCCATCCGCTGCATATGAAATCAGATGCATGGAAGAGTTTATAAGGGAATTTAGGGTAGCAAGCTGGGAGGTAAACTTATTTGAGACCCCCGCAGCTACCGCACCCTAAAGAGTATCTCCTAACTCCTTAAGGAGATCTCTGTGTAGTCTGGTGAAATATGTGAGATAGTTCAGGGATCAAAGAGTAAAGACCGCTGAACTAAACATGCACTTTCCGCATCTGTCCATGATTCTAGAATCTCTGTTAGGAGGATGAACAGATGTGGTGGTCACCGATAGCTCCTTCTTAGTGGCCACCGCCACCACCATAGCATCAATGGGTACTCGTTTGATAAGGAAAGCCTTGTCCTGAGGTGATGTATTGAATATATTTGGCCTCTGAGGGACTGGTTCTATGGATCTGGGGACTCCCATGCCTTTTGAGAGAGAAAGACCATCAACTCATCAAAAGGCAGCGTCACCCAAGAGGTGGAGGGTTGAGACCTGAAAGCCTTCAGGAGTACTGACTCATCAGTAGGGTTAAGGGGATTCCAGCCACCCTTCTGTTTTAGGATTTCTAACATATCACAAAAAGAGATCTCTTCAGAGGGGGACAGTGGGGACCCTTCTGACTCATCTAAGTCAGTATCTGATGTGATGGATTCCTATGAGGAATCCATATGCTTTCTCTTGCAAGTTGTCTTCCTGTGAACCTCCTCAGAGGGAGCTTCTGGGGAGGTCCCGGAAGAACGGGGCTCACCGGATGGGGTGACCTGAGACTCCAGGTCTCTATGCTTTTGAGGGATCAGTGAAGCAGAGACAGACACAGAAACTTTATGGGAGGAGTTTGCTGGTACCAATGACGTGGGTTCCCAGTGGGACAACACTCTCCTCACGGCATCAAAAGCCCCATGGCTCCAGTCCGAAGAGACGCCTGGATCCATAGAAACAGGCAGTCTCCATGGCAATGAAACTGTGGGCTCCGAGCCTGAGGTAGGTGCTGAGCTCACCTGAGCCAAGGCCCAGAGAAGCAAAGATGGCACCAAAAGATCGGTTTGACTATTCTCTCCAGACCCGACTGGTGAGTGTTGGGTCCTAGAATCTAAGGTGGGAACTGAAGAGGTCAGAGAGTCGGAACCAAAAGCCTAATGGCTGTCGGCTCCGATGGTTCTACAATCATCGGATCCTAATACTCTGGCTCCGAAACTTCGGATCGAATCAGAGGAGGAATCAAAGAAACAGGTTGAGTCTGGGTCGGTTCCAAAGCCCTAAGGGTCAGACCCGACAGAATTTTGTCTAGTGCCTGTGACTGTAGAAGTCTCTGTACCACTCGATCCACGTCCTTATCCGATAGTCTTGAGGACCGGGAAGCAATGGACGATGTCTCAGACTGGAGAATCGGAGATTTTAAAGTGGGAGATACCATCTCCAAGGCAGGGGACTGGCTCCCACTGACCACAATTACCTCTGGCTCCATAAGCTTAGGTGCCGAGGTGACAGTCTTGCTAGATTTAGTTGCTTTTGAAGTTGATGAGCCCTTTCTTTGACTCTGACTCCGACGAAGAGCTTGTAGACACAGTTTCTGGAGATTTAGTAGGTTTGTCCTTGTCTAAGGCTTCTTGAAAAGAAGATTTCAAGCTGAAGCTCACCTAAACAATAAACACAATTTGTATGGCCATCTGTAACTGACATCTTCTGTCCGCATTTTGGACATTTTTTAAACCCAGACTTAACTTTCTCAGACATAACTCTGTCAACTGAAAATTACCCAAGGCAGAACAAACTCTAGTTCTATATATAACAAGATATATATATATATATATATATATATATATATATATATATATATATATATATATATAAAACACACAGCACACAGATAATACCTATATAAGAAATAACCCTAATAAAGGAGGGTCTCTAAGACTAACTATAACAACTATAATAACTATGAAACACACAAAACTGTTCAACTATTATACAACCCTAATAAAAAATGCAGGGTTGAATAAAAAGTATTTGCAAGTAATAGCAATAAGAACAAAGTTATATTATTAATGCCCTAATAAATAAATGGGCTAGATATAAAGGATAGGGAGTAAGTTAAGTAATCTAACTCTAACTATTCTAGTTCACTTATAGAAAAAGGGCCTAAAAATAAACAGCCTCAAGAAAAGGAGAAAAAAACAAACTAAGAAGAGAAGACTAAACAAAGGACAAGACAAGTGTTAATTGTATGTAAATCAAACAACTAAACAAAACAAATATACATTTTTGTATTTTAAATATCAAAAGTCTGACAATACTGGCCAGAGCTGTTCGACGAACACCCGATCTGTTGCAGTGGCAAATGAGATCTGAGGGAAACACTATTGCATCATGGGATAGGGAGTAGGCCATGAGCTGTTTGATCTGGGAGCTGTTATTGAGTTAGAGCTGAGGACTGGCTCTGAACCACATGAACCCATCAGTGAAAAAGTTGTACTTTATGATTTGTGCACATGTACTTTATGACTGTCGACATTTTCTAGAATGGTATTTCAAAATGTAAATAAATATGTAAATGTATTTATAAATGGAAAGTGTGTGTGTGTGTGTGTGTGTGTGTGTGTGTGTGTGTGTGTGTGTGTGTGTGTGTGTGTGTGTGTGTGTGTGTGTGTGTGTTGTGTATGTGAAGCTTTTATTTAGTTGTTATAATATGAATTGATGAAATACGGATATATCTATTATATTTATTATTAATTGATATGAATTGATATTTATAATAAAGAGTACTCAGTGCACTTTTACCAAAATCTAGAATGCTCAGATAGGCACCTAAAACACAGAGTGGTAGTGTAATGCTGGACAGAATAACATGATGTATGTAGTTCTCTATACAAATTGCATTGGACACTGCATTATTACATAAGGCTGTGTATCACACAATTCCAAATACATTACACAGGAAGGAGGGTGATGATGGTCACAGCCATCATCATTTGCAAAACTGCCTAAAGAGACACAGACAACTGGCTGTCTACATAACCAGGTGAAGGGGTACTGATGAGTGGAAGCAAAGATATGGGTCAAGGGGGGGGTTATCATCTGTGTCATATGTTATTTCCTGTTTCAACTGGGTGGTGGATTCCCTACAAGACTGACTGTTGGGGCCACAGTGACTGTGGGTCATGAGTGAGGCACAACATGTCATTGCAGTGGGGCCTGTATGATGGGCAGATGTAGATGGCCTAGGGGCTCTGGGAAAAAGATGTGGCAGAACTGGAGGAAGAACACCTGTGGTGAGGTCTGCACATGAGTTACTCCATCCTGGTTGGTTCTGGGCATGGCTGCTCCTGTTGTTAGGTAAGGTTTGGTGATAACCTGACAGTGGCAGGCATTAACTGTGTTTGATGTAAGGGTCATCCAGTGGGACCGGCATAGGTATGCACCTTCTTCAGCCATGAGCAGCACTGGGATATAGGGCACTGATTGTGGCACTGGACATCTACATGGAAGTGGCCATAGATGCAATGAGTCACCACAGACATATTTAACTATGACACCCTCCATGGACTCCATTGCTTCCTGGGGTTTTGACTTTTCTGACTGACATCTTGCTCAAGGTGAAGCATGATACCAACTGCCTCCAGGTTGGCATGGGTAGCTGCACATTGTACCCAGATTATAGTACTGCATATCTGCCAATTAATGTGTAGAGACACCCACCTATCTGGAGCCAGCTGTAACAGTGGCCACTGCCTTGAAACACTGGTAGTGTGACAGACAATGGGTATTCACATATCAGTTGTGGTGTGTTTGTCTGCTGATAAAGCACAATGAGAATAGCAACAAGTTCAAGTTCCAAGAATCCAATACACTTATACGCCAAAAGGTTTAATAGAAGCAAAGCTTTCGGGTTAACCACCCTTCATCAGTACATAAAATTGAATGAATCTAAAAGCATTTAAATAGGAACACAATTTCATCACATGATTCAGCCAGCCTAACAAATTCTTCAAACAATTAATTTCTTAAAAAAAACAGTATGTAAATTCTAAAATTCTATATGTTACCTATAAATATAAGAAATAATACTAAAACATATACATATATCCATACGCATCCATATTGCACTTAGAATATTTCATATAACTACATAATTGATATAGGGAATAATTAATAAAACACAACAGTACTACAAGTAATGTAAAAAGTGTAAAAAGTGTTAAAAGTATACATATCTCTCTCTCTCTGTCACTCAGTCAAATTTGTTGGCGTGTTTAGTGTAGAATGCAATAGAATCTAAATATTTTCTCTTTGTCTTTTGACAAGAACTGGTTTCAGACTAGTCGCTACATTTAATCCAGGTTGTTGTTCTGCATCTAATCTAATTATCCATTCAAGTTCTTTCAGTTCTAAAGCATTATTAATATCACCCCCTCTCAAACCAAGGTTAACCTCACAAATCACTCTAAACTTAAACGCATGCCCTTCATTTTCCTTAATATGTTTACTTAGTGCATTTGTCATGATTTCCCTTCTAATTTCAGACTTATGTTCTATTATGCGCTCTTTTAACTTTCTAATAGTCTTACCTATATAAAAACTTTTACATTTACTAAAAGTCACAAGGTAGACAATTTGACAGGTGTTACAATTAGCTAAACATTTAAATTCATATTTTTGTTTTGTTATTGGATGTTCAAATGTATTTGAAGAATCAAATATATCACCACAACATGTACAATTGTGGCATTTTTGCATTAAATTTTTCTTTGAATAAGTACTCTTTTCCTCTCTTTCTTTAAAATCTTTATAACATAACTTCTTTTTGAGATTCTCCATACTCCTAAAGGAAAAATTTGGTTTCATTTGTGTTTGTATGCTGACACAGGCCCAAATGCTGCAGTGAAAATTCAATCCTCCTTTGACAGTAATGGCCTTCATGTTGTGCATCATTTAAAATAGCAGGTAGCTGGAATATCTCAGTGCCACCCTAGAAAATGGATGTAGGACTACCAAGAAAAAAGACAGACCATGTCAATGTGTCCTGAAACTGAACCTCTATATGTGTGTTAACATTATCATCAGACTATGCACAGGTGCTGACCTCAGCCTGATCCAACTGAATCTCTACTGATGTCACAACAGTAGTGAGTTGTCCTATGAATACATAAAATATGAGATATCATAGTAAAAGTACCAAGCCTGCAAGTCATTATATCAGATTGTTTTCATGCAAACAAGAGCTGGATGCATGCTGGGAATTGTCAGAGACTTTCTTCAGTTGGCAGTCATCTAGGCATCTCTGTCAAAACACTTGATGTATCTATGCAATACCAATATGACACATAGTCAGTGGTCAAGGTTTACTTCCTGACAATGGTATGGGCACAGTAACTGTACAGCATAAGCAGTATGGCTACTAATCTGGTTAGTTTCCATGTGAGATATGTGGGGCCTGTTTGCTCCATAAATCCATGTCCATGTCCCATGGTATGATAAATGTTCCATCATTATCTCCATGGAGAGATGCCAAGAGGGGCTCATAATCTCTGACAGGTGCAGTGGGAGGTGGCTTCTCTGCAGTTGCAGCCATGATGTTGTGTCCCTTCTATAAAGCCTGCCTTATTATGGCATTGACATACGTATCACATAACTGACACACTTCTGAAACTGCACTGTTGTGCAACTCCTTCCAGTTTTAACATTAACATCATGGACCAGTGTGTCTCACATGCATTTCTACAGAGGGTGGTAGGTACCCCCTCTCCCAAACAGGTATCAGACATGGATCCTGAAAGCCTGTAGTGGGACTTTGTTCTCAACAGGGCAAAACTTATTTAATCTCTTTTGGCAGTTGCCTTTGCAGGACATGTAAACACCTAAGAAGTGATCCGTCCTTATGTGGAATGAGATGATATAGGGTACAATGAAGTAGTACTTCTACACACATGTTGGGTTGGCTATTCAGCACAAATCAAAGTTAGACAGGAATGGATAGATGGTGGGGACCATAGCTTTGCTGGCTAATGAGGCTTCCTAGTGGTTAACAAAGTATCAGGTGGTAGTGGTGGACTTCTGGAAGGGTATGGCTTTGATATATAACATACAAAAGTTTGCAGATAGCCATAGGGAATGGAGACTTCCATAAAAGCAGGGGTACATGGGTGGTAAAGGGGGCAGGGATACAATGTCACTAGTGTGATTATCAGACTACCATTTTCTATTACTAGATTTGTAGTAACTGCTGATGTTATTATGCTATATCTTTTACACAAATAGAACTATATGTAAGTCCATTTAATAAGATGGAAGCCTTGTATGACCTGACAGACCAGCTGTCTAGTGCAGCTGTCATTTCTGATACTAGTGAGCAATTCAGGCTCCCATACGATGACTTGTGCCACTGCAGCCCTGAGGATTCCCAGGCTTGGAGATCAGAGGTGAGGCAGGAATTCCCAGTTGGTTTAGTAACTGGTTGCCATTTCTAGTGTGTGTGTTATACTGCAGTTAATAGCTTGTTTTTTTCTGTCTTTCACAGCTCCATTCCTAACAATATTTGTTTGTTGTAACAGATTTAAGGATAAACTTCCAGAATACTGTAATCTCAAGATTGAAACTAATTGCTATAAATGAAATCAGACAACCTGGATGAAAACACCTTATATTCAGTAGAAGTAGCTGAACGACAGAACTCAGTTCATTTTTAAAATCAGAAGAGAAACAAATCAAAAATTCCTCTTACAAGAAAAATATAATAATAATAATAACAATAATAATAAAACACAACTGACAATTCTTGGATAATGTCCTTTACCACATATATCACATCTTGCTCTCACATATTTAATTGCAAGCCAGCACACTTTTTCTGCTTTTATTTAATTATGTATTTATTCATTCAGCTATTTATTTATTTTTTACTTATTTAGTTAATGACTTATTTACTTACAAATTATTTAATTATTCTAAACTCTCACACAAAACATTGTAATTACACAAGTGTGTTAAATATTTTGCATTGTTTATTTTATTTATATACTGTAATGGTGCCACTGTTCTGATTCTATAAATATTTTTTTCTTTTTCAAATTATTCATATTCTATAATTAGTAATAATTTTCTTCCTGGAACATTGGTAAAATTGACTTTTAACTCAGCTGGACAATTCTGATCACCATAACTAAATAAAAATATAAGTAAAAAAAGATTTCAGAAAAGTATTCGAGGAAAAAATAGCATTCATTATTTGAAATATCATCCTTCTGCAACAATTAAAAAAATGACTTTCTCAACAATTGTCAAATTCATAAAGTCATTTAGTACTTAAGTATGATGGTTGGGGGGGTGCTGTCTCCTTTCGGCTGGCAGAATGACCCCATCACTTTCTTAATTCTTAATCTTTTTAGACACACACTAGAGATTTTTCTGGGAAAAATACATTTCCTAACTGTCTTCATTCTTTGAAACCAAAAGTTTAGTTAAGATGGTGAAATGTAAGCCACAGGTATAGCCACCTGATGTAAAGCATGCTGGTACTCTTATCTAAGAGTAGAGATTTGTGTTGATGCATTGCTCTTTCCTTACTTTACATTGGGTTACTATATTCGACTGTTAAGCAGGGATGACTTTGTATGCTTCCCTCTTTCCTTGGGTTTCAGTCTCTTGCATAAGAAGGTCCTCCACAAATTCGACTGTATAAGATGGTTTTGCTCCTACATGTTTTGAACAAGTAATATTTTCAGTGTAGAAATATTAGGGGTTGAAGGAATTATCCAACTTCTTTAAGCATTAGCTGAGCAGCACAGCCCAGTTTTCTAAACTTCCTCAAGAAAGGGACTGCAGTCTTGAGTTTGCTTAATATAAACTGTTACTTGAAGTCTAGTGCAAACCTGACAGGATGTGTTACTGTTTTTGAATTGTTCCCAAATTTTATTCTGTTTCAGTATAAACACTATATCCTGAAATTTTAAGCAGCAAATAAATAAATAAATAAAGTTTCTTTGGCACCTGTCCTGTGTGATCAGTCTATAATAGGTTTCTTTATATTGTCCAACAGTGCCTTTAGATCCTTTCTTATGAAGGTGACCAGTTCACTACCTTACAACATTTCTGGCAAACCAGTTACTTGTATATTGCTGCAGTATGCACAATATGTGGAGGATATGTACGAGGGTAGTGTGACAGTGGTGAGGACTGCAGTGGGCGTGACAGATCCGTTTAAGGTGGAGGTGGGATTACATCAAGGGTCAGCTCTGAGTCCTTTCTTATTTGCAGTGGTGATGGACAGGTTGACAGATGAGATCAGACAGGAGGCCCCGTGGACTATAATGTTTGCAGATGACATTGTGATCTGTAGTGAGAGTAGGAATCAGGTTGAGGAGACTCTGGAGAGGTGGAGATAAGCTCTAGAGAGCAGAGGAATGAAGGTCAGCAGGACTAAGACAGAATATATGTGCATAAATGAGAGGGAGTGTAGAGGAATGGTGAGGATGCAGGGTGTAGAGCTGGTAAAGGTGGACGAGTTTAAGTACTTGGGATCAACAGTTCAGAGTAATGGTGAATGTGGAAGAGAGGTGAAGAAGAGAGTTCAGGCAGGGTGGAATGGGTGGAGAAGAGTGTCAGGAGTGATTTGTGACAGACGGGTACCAGTAAGAGTGAAAGGGAAGGTCTACAAGAGGGTAGTGAGACCAGCTATGTTATATGGGTTGGAGACAGTGGCACTGACAAAAAGGCAGGAGTCAGAGCTGGATGTGGCAGAGTTAAAGATGTTAAGATTTGCACTCAGTGTGACTAGGATGGATAGGATTAGGAATCAGTATGTTAGAGGGTCAGCTCATGTTGGACAGTTTGTAGACAAAGCAAGAGAGACGAGATTGCGTTGGTTTGGACATGTGCTGAGGAGGGATGATGGGTATATTGGGAAAAAGATGCTAAGGATGGAGCTGCCAGGTAAGAGGAATAGTGGAAGGCCTAAGATAAGGTTTATGGATGTGTTGAGAGAGGACATGCATGCGATTGGTGTGACAGAGCAAGATGCAGAGGATAGGAAGAAATGGAAAGAGATGATCCGCTGTGGCAACCCCTAACGGGAAAAGCCAAAAGAGAATGATGATGATGCTGCATTTTAAATAATGTCTTTTTTCACATTTCATAGGATAAGTTTTGACCTTATTTCTTGTTGTATCTCAGCAGTATGGCTGTCAGTGTTTCTCGGGTTTCAATGATTTCTTCCCTATGCCATCTTAACATCTCAGTGGTTTCGCACTTGATTTGTTGTAGGTCATCTATTGTTTACTTCATTTCTGTGCTTAGGGAATCTTTCCATAATCAAATATATATTCAGTCTTCCTCTGAAATATTCATGCCAGAAGTCCTATTTGTCTGAAAACATGAATTCCTCTCGTCTGATTCAATAAATATTTTTTCCTGACAAAAGAGAAAAGCTCCCTCTGTAGTAGTTATTGATTCATTTCCTGTTAAGTGTACTTAATTCCCCATGTTGCTGTTTCTTTATTTATATAATAAACTGAATGGACATGAGCTTTTCTTTAGAATGTTTGCATCCTGTGTAAACTTGTGTGTATCTCCATTTGTTAATTTTGCAAAAAAGTAAGGGAAATACACAATGAGATATATCTATAAAATATTACTGATGTCAAAAGTAACTAAAAGAAATACGCTTGATGAAGAATTATTTATTTATTTTTTATTTTTATTTATTTTACATTTGTTGACCGGGCTAGTCTAGCTGGATACATGTCCATTTTCAGTAGAGGCCTGGGGAGAAAAGCTCCAAGAGATACATAAAAATTTAAAATACAGAGCAAATGCAGATCAAATTTTTTTTTTTAATGCAATATATTCAATGGTCTAATATGTTACATATAATAAAGTTTGTTGGTGATGTAATAGTATTTTACTGATCTAGGAAAATGTAAAGAGTATCAGTGTAACTAAAGCCTTTAAAAAATAAAAATAAAAAAGTTAGTCAGGGTGAGTAAAAAAATGAGTCAGGGTGAATGCAGCTGCATAGCCAGTGTGTCTTTAGAAATAGCATAAGTTTCTTTTTAAAGAGTGGGAGAGAAGTTAGAGTGTGAATTAGCAAGGAAATAGTGTGAATTAGCAAGAAAATAAATAAGGAAAGAGATATAAATGATTATTAGTTGAAGAAAAGAAACATAGTTGCTAGTCCTGATAAAATAAGAAAGTAAACTTTATTGTCATTCAGATCATACAGCAAAAAAAAAAAAAAAAGTGCACAGCTGAATGAAATTACATTCTCTTAGCACTTGTACAACATAAATAAGCATACACACAGAAAGGAACACAAAGACAATGCACATAAACAACAACAGAGTTCAGACATCCAAAGGCCTCACTTGCACCATCCCATCACCAACGCCAACAGCAAATTCAAGCCCCAGTCCAGTTCCCTCTGCCATTCATAGTAACTATCACCACATGAAGGCCTGAACAGCCATATTCAGACCAATGATTCACTTCTCAGCTTCACCATCCACACCTTTAATGGTTTAACTCCAACATAGCAATGTCCCCAAAAAAATAGACCAATCCATCCAATTCACCTCTCAGCTTTACCATTCACCCTTCCACCGGCTTTAACGCCAATGCAGAAATGTCCCAAGCAAAACAGACCAGTTCATCTGACCCAACAAAATTCAAATCCTAATCTCAATCTCTAATTAGCAGACAAAATTGATTCTTTGCCATCCACAATCTGTGGGACTCTCCTCCTGAGGCCTGAACTGCCTTACCAAGTCAAAGATCGCAAACAAGGGAGTCTGACCTTCAACCCTCCTCCATCCACACTTGGCACTCGGCACAACTCTCGTCCAAAGGCTCAAAAACTACCATGACCCAACAAATGATCCATAAAGCATAGCAAGACAATCTGAGCCAACCTATCCAGACACCACGGCCGCATCCAAACATACACCTGACCGAGCAAAACTGACTCACAGACAACTCATCAACAAAACTTTTACAGTAGCATAAAACAAGAAAATACAGTTGTGTAAAATGGGCCTGAGTGCTACAGGTAATAATTAAAAATGATGGCTGTCAATTCTGGTAGTTGCTAACATCAGGAATGGGAAAGAAAATTTTAGTGTGATTGATATATAATCATTAATGAATGCTTTGTTTATTACAAACACATCATGAAATTAAATGTCAAAACTTTAAATAATCCAATTAGAGCTAAGAATAGGACAAGAGAAGCTGAGAGAGAGATTTTCAGTAGGAAAAATACACAGCATATGAGAAACTAAAAAATAACAAGTTGACCATACTCAATAGCATTATTAATGAAGTCTACTGACAAAAAAACACAACTATGAAGAATAATGATAAATCCATTTCAGAGATACATTGAAAATCTAGATTTCCCAAAAACCTAAAGAAGATTGTAAATTTTCCAATTTTTAAAACAGGAAGAATAGTATTCTATTAATTACACTCTTCAAAATGCCACTATTTTTACAAGTAATCTTCAAAGGAGTGAAAATGAAATGAAATGAAATTTATATTTATATTTGACTTCAAATCTGCAGTTTCCCTTTATAAATGGGAAATCAGTCCAACTGGAATGTTTTCTTCTGCAAAACTTAATGGAAAAACATGCCCCTTAATAGAAGCAAATTGTGGGAGATAACAGCAAAATGATATTATATAGAGTTGTAAATCTATCAGTTGCTTATATGTCAACAACTGGGAAAAAATGCAAATAACATCAAAGGTAAATTAAAATGATGTCCCTCTATCTACAAGGTGATAAAACAGGGTTGTACTGTTCAGCTTCGTATAAGCTATGTATTTTTTCCTTCTATTAATTATTTTCATAAATGTGGGGACTGAGAAAATGTGCACATATAAAGCTATTCTAAAATAAACGAACATAATTACCTAGTATGAGGGTTTACTGATGATTTTAAAATGTTAATATTAAAACTCACAGTACTTTGTAAAGAATCAATGAAAACAGAACAACAAGCAACTGAATTTAAATTAAAAAAAAACAAATTGCAACCAAGAACAAAATAGAATGGAGAAGGCATATACAACCCATATGTAAAACAAACAATTATAACAGACTCAAAATTGTATAAGTATCATGGCCTGATACAGTCAAAGAAATATTCTTGGAAGTCATATGTACAGCATTTGAAGCTTCAAATTGAAAATTGCATATACTTTTATATTGCATTGACCAAGCATATCATAGATATCAAATCTGTCCTAGATGATAGCAACAAACTCCAACATAAAATGTATAAAATGAACACAACCTAAGTATTTGACATCAACAGAAGCAACCAACTCCTAATAAAACATTATGTTCTCCTAAGAATTATCTTGGGTTTCTTCAGTCCTTCCTGGCCTTATACCTGAGAGAAGAATTTGAGTCAGTCGATGTGGATGAGCTGTTCGATATAAAAACTTTAACTAAGTGGTTTAAAATAATTAACTTATCTGAGGAAGAATTATTGAGAGAAGGCTTGGCTGAAAAAATGTACTTTTACATTAAAAACTCAGAAGATGTTATAAAGAAAATTAGAATGTCATGAACGTTTGTATTTAATGTATTATTCTGACAATGATTAGTCTTAATGATTCATGTTTAAGTTACACAAATTACAAAGGGTACACAGAAGAAGAATGACTTACAATTAAAATATTGAAGTAGTCAAGAAATGAATTGGAAAACTAAACAGTGTTATTCAGCTGTGGAAATAAATGAAGTGGAAAACCAAATAGTGTCATTCAGCTGTGCGAATACCTACACTATTATGCTGCCCTTCAGCCATCATTTCTATATGATACAACATGCAACATGTTATGATTTTTCACATACTTTGAAGTTTGAACTCCACTGACATTCTAAGCAGAGTAAACTGTTTTTTGGCCTTCAAAAGTTACATAGATATTATATGACTCTCCTATGAATCCTCACTACCTTTTTCATCATCACCAGGGTTCTACCTTACGACCAGTACTATTCACAATCTTCACAAATTACCTCCATACCTCCACACAGCATGCATCTATCATTCAGTATGCAGATGATACTACCTTAATCTGTGCTGCACAAAACATTACCACCCTCCTGCAAACAAATCAACTAGCATTCTCTGACATCAAAAACTACCTTACCAAAGTCCAACATCCTCAATCCAAAGAAAACTCAGCTTATGATTATAACCAGTTCTAACAAAAACAGTGATAGCAGTCAATTCACTATCTACTCCACAAATGCTACTCCAATCACTCCAGTGGCACAGGCTAAGCTATTGGGAATAACCATAGACTCCCACCTAACATTTGATAGTCATCTCAACCTAACTATTAAAAAAGTACATGCCAAACTGGGCTCACTCTACCGTATCAAACCATTTCTTACCAACAACACAAGATCAGCCATTGCTCGCTCCCAACTTCTATCCACCCTACTCTATGCATCTCCCATTCTGACTAATCTCAACAAAACTGAACTAAGCAAAATGGAAGCCTGCTATAACAGAATTGCCCGCTTTGCTGCAAATTGCTCGTATAGAACTCATCACTGTACTGCTTTGAGACAGCTCCACTGGTTTGAACTGCCCAACCTCCTAACCTACAATCAGCTCTGTCTCTGTCATTAGATCTATTACCTCCCCAATAAGTGTCCTGCCCTCAAAAACCTAGTACATCACTCAGCCAAAAGGCCTCTTAGATCATCAAGCATAGAACTACTGGAAGTCACCAACAGCTACAATAGCTTTGGAGACACACTATATAGTAGTTCAGTGGCTAAAAAATGGAATTCTCTCCCCACTAGAATACAAAACATATTGTCCAAAGCCTCCTTTAAAAACCTCATCAGGCAACATCTCAAGCAAAGTTGGCAGTGTCATGATTGCTCCCCAGGCTAGTGAAAGCAGATAAGGTATACATACTAGAGTACTTGATAATAGTTTTCACTCTTACTCACAAACACTGCCCTTCGACGCCATCTTTCTTCCCCTGGTAATGTTTGCTGTTGGATGTCTGGAGATAGATGCTTATCCCGTGACAGTGAGTACATGAATGCATTTGTATCTTTAGCTACTTCCTGCAATTTGCGCCACTTTTCAGTTGTTGTTTACCTGGCAGTCTTGTTGACTATCCACACTGAAAGCTATATGTATATGTTTTATCTTTGAAAGCTTGTTTTATGTCTTTCAATGCAACAGATGTTTTTGGTTACTTTATGTAGGAGAGCGTGTATGTACAGGATACCGCTAATGTTAGCGTTCACTGCTTTACCTTAAAGTATATATGCTACTTGAATTTACCTAATATGACATTCTATTAGTCTCGCTACTGCCTTTGATAAATGATTAAGAGATTTATTTTCTACTAAATCGCAAATAGCCTAGTTCCCAATACTTCCATGGTTCCGTGAGCAGTTGCTAAAGAGTTAGATTTACCAATTCAGACTAGCGTATTCACCTGACCTGTGGTGTACTTACTGCAATACCTGTATTGTTGTATCTTACTGGAAGAAGCTATAAGTTCTTTGTGAATTGTTATATTATGTGATATTTGAGCTGCCTTACATAAAATCCCCTACTACTGGTCTAATGTTCTATTTTATGTGATTCTACAATATTTTTTCTGTCCTGTACTAATTTTGTTGCTCTGCTGTAGCCGTTAGGCGAGCACGTGGGCGTACAAACCCTTGGCGTCTTCCACCAAGAGTGTAGCGCCTCTCAACGGCTTCACCCCAGCCTGAGACACCATTGCACCTATTTCAGGGTCGCTAAAGGGTCAGTAGTTTATTGTCCTATTAGAGTGACCGCGAGGACTCACTATTTCTTCAGCATCTTGATACAGCGCATTGACCTGCTCAATCGCTGAACCCCTAATGATAATCCTGTCTCTTCACCTAACAGTGCGAATTAATTTACTGGCGACGACAGACTTTTTTGCCTGTGTAGAGTCAGCGTGGGGGCAAGGGATTCCTACCCCAACATCACTTAATTGAGTCTCTTCACCTAATAGTGGGAATTCATTTACTGGGTACGCCAGATTTTATCGCCTGTGTAGAGTCAGCATGGCGGCAAGGGATTCCTATCCCAACATCACTTAATTGAGTTGAGCTCCGTAATTTCTCAGCCCCTACATATACGTGGCCTCATTTTACTGAAAGGTTGCTTCCCATAAAGGATTACCTACCAACTGGGGATGCCATTTTCCACTAACGGCTTACACTTTGAGTAGCTCACCACTATAAGGCACATTTCTCATGGACGCTATACTCTAATGTTTAACCTGTAGCATGTGTATAATGTATAAACCTCCTATTGCACAGTACTGTTAATTCTAAATTACTTTTATTGTTTACTGTCTCCAATGTTTAATATTTTTCACCTACTATTGCAGTGATACTGTTGTTTTTAAAAAGGTTATTAACTGTTACTACATTTGTTTCCAGCTTCTAAGCTCTATTCACTCACTATCTTTCTCCCTCATTATCTTTAACAGAGTGGTCTACTGTGTAACTTAAGCAAAGCCTCCCTCCTGCCTACCACCCTTCTGGGAACAGAAGAACCTCAAACTTGAGCCCAAATATTGTAATTTCAAGAGGCAACGACTCCCTTTGTGATTTGAAGTATGTTACAATTCCTTGCTTGACCAGTCTTACTGTAGTTGTATATCTCGGGTTGAGCACCCCTCCTGCACTTCCAACAGCCTACATATTCCCCCTTCCACATTATATACCTCCACTTCACTTCTATCTTTATCTACCTTACCTATCTTACCTACCAGTAGGTACCTTACCTACCTTATACTACTGACTTACCTGTTTGTCCTTCCCTTTCTCTGATTGTTTCCTGCTGAACTCCACTCTCCTGTGTCTTCCCGCTCCGTTCGCCCTGCGGGCTCACTCCGCTCCCCTCCCTGCCCCCATATCCCACCCGCCCCTAGCACCTCTACATTTATTCCCACATAACCACACCCACAACGTTCTGCAGCCTATCAGAACATACTTCCCTCCCCTCACACTCACACCCTCTCTACTTGTTAACTTTCCTATCTAACATTGTCATTTTGCATTCTTAACATGTACTATACTCACCTTCCTCTACTACTTCTAACTCTGCTAATTGTTCTTTCTTCCACCTACCTTATAACCTGGTATGAGCAACCATTTCATCCTAATGTTAATATTCCACATAAGCACACACTAACTACCCCTCCATCTACACTCACAACACATCTTAGTCTAACATATTACAACACATATCTTGACTCAAAATATCATCGTCTCTCACATATCAAATACCTTATCCTTAGACACACAAAATACTTGTACCTCTTTAAGCCTTCACAACTAACTCACCTCATCCATTACTTCCATTTACTTGATGGGGACATCCACCCCGACCCAGGCCCAAAAACCTCAACAACATCCCCTAAAATTAAAACTACTCCTACACCAGCTTTTAAACCTCCTAAATCTCTTACAATAGCTCATCTTAACATCCGTAGCATTTGCAATAAACTTCCAGCTCTTCACGCCCTACTTGAAGTCCAACAATTTGACATTCTCTGTCTTACCGAAACATGGCTCAAACCTTCAATAAAAGACAATGAAATTATCCCCCCTGGCTACAACATCCTTAGACATGACCGTCTTAATAAAAAAGGTGGTGGTGTAGCCATTCTCTTCAAATCTGGACTGGATGTAAACAAATCAGACCACACCCCTCCATATGACACTAACGCTGAACTTATTATTTCTAAACTCTCCATTAACCCACAAAAAACATTAATATTATCTGCACCTATCTTCCCCCTGGCAACAACCCCCCCCCATATTAGAAAACCTGCTTAACTGGTTTTCTAGTAATCTTCCACAAGAAACCATACTGCTAGGAGACTTCAATATTGATTGGAATGCTTGTAACCTAACAAATCCATCCACCCTTATCAACCTGCATGGATTTCAACAAACTATTAACTCCACAACCAGAACAAACAAGAGCAATAACAAAGATTCCATACTTGACTGGATCCTGATAAACAGTCCCCATCAAAAGTATTCAACAGGTACATTACCAGATGACCTAAGTGACCACTCTCTCACATACATCATAAGGCATAAAACTCACCTCAAACCACCACCCCTAATTCGTTTATCTCATAGCAGAAAACACTTTGACCCTCAACAGTTTCAAAATGACGTTAGCCTAGTTAACTGGTCCCCTCTAAAAACTCTCCCAATTGACAATGCTGTTAACCACTTTAATAAAACCTTTCTCACTATATTGGATGAACATGCTCCCATCCGTTCTATTCGCATGAAATATAATACTGCCCGTTGGCTTACAACCTACACAAAACAGCTCATCCTGAATAGGAATAAAGCCTGGTCTCAGTGGAGAACCTCCAAAGACCCCATTGATCACCTTAGCTACAAACAAAAAAGAAACAAGACAAAATTAGCTATCATAAAAGACAAAAAGAACTATTACACCCACCTACAGCAATCCTCCCACCAACATCCCCACAAATTTTGGAGATCTATTAACACTCTTCTTTCCCCTGGAAAAATTGAAACTCCCAATCCTATTGGTTCCTGCCCTGACTCTCCCTTACAAACAGCTAATGCTTTTAATAACTTTTTTACATCTACTATACTTAACCTAGCCAACCAACAAATCCCCAACCCCTCTTTATTAGGTAGCCCAAACGTCACCCCTCCACTTATGCAGCTAAAACCCATACCTACCTCCTATATTCTAAATTTACTTCTAAAACTTAAAGCTTCCACTCCCTCAGCTGACAAACTCCCAGCGGAATATCTCCAGCTAGGTGCCAAAGCAATTGCCTACCCAATCTCAATACTAATAAACAGAACCATAACGGAAAGTACCATACCTTCCCTCTGGAAAATCTCACACATCATCCCCCTCTTCAAAGGTGGCGATTCATTTGAATACTCCATCTACCGCCCTATAGCACTGCTATCTCCAATTGCAAAAATAATGGAAAAATGCATCCACAAACAGTTACTAAATCACCTCCTTTCTAACAATCTCCTAGCTAACTGTCAACACGGCTTTCGTACTTACCATAGTACCACTACAGCCTTATTATCATTTACTGACTCCATTAATAATAACCGTAATAACAATCTTCTATCATCAGCATTCTTTGTAGACCTGTCTAAAGCCTTTGATATGGTGAATCACCAACTCCTTCTACATTGATTAAAATTGCTTTCTCTTGATAAACATGCCCTTACTTGGTTCGCTTCCTATCTTCAAAACAGGAGACAAGCTGTTCTATGGAACAACAATCTCTCTGAACTCCTCCCCACCACTTTAGGGGTCCCTCAAGGCTCCATCCTAGGTCCTCTTTTATTTTCAGTCTTTATCAATGACTTGCATCATGCCACACCCTTAACTACCTGTATTCAGTATGCTGACGACACCACCATCATTTGCTCTGCCACAAACCAAGCTGACCTTCACTACCTTACCCAAAAGACATTTACTACTATTGAACAATGGTTCTCCAATCACTGTCTTCTCTTAAACCCCAAGAAAACTAAACTTCTCCTTTTCTTACCTACACACCTGTCTCCCTCTATTAATCTCACAATTACATCTAACAATGGCACCCTTATATCACCTGACCAAACAACCAAACTATTGGGTGTTACCATTGACAACCTACTAAAATTTGATTTTCACATCAACTCCAGCATTAAAGGAACTAATAGAAAGCTAGGCTCACTCTATAGAATCAGATCTTTCCTAACCACTGAAGCTAGATCTACCATAGCAAGAACACATCTTATCTCCACTTTACTGTATGCTTCCCCTATTTATACTAATCTATCTAAGCATAACATTAATAAGCTCACAACAGCATACAACAATATTGCTAGACTTGCCACTGCCTCTCCATATAAAACACATCACTGTCTGAACCTCTCCAACCTAGGATGGCTGGAATTACCCCACCTAATTCAGTACTATCAGCTTACAATTGCCCACAAAGCCCTTTACTACCCTGAAAACATACCCATGCTCTCCACCCTTATAAAACCATACAACAACTTAAAAGCCCTACGCTCTTCCAATAAAATTATGATTAAAACATCTCTATCAAAGAATACAGCAGGAGACTCTATTTTTTCCAACTCAGTTGGTAAAATCTGGAACCGACTTCCTTCAGACCTTACAGATCAGACTTCCTCTGCACAATTTAAGACCAAACTGAAACTCTTCCTTTCTAACCACTGGCTTTGCTCTTGCATCACTCCCAGTTAAACTACCTCCCATTTGACTTCCTATCCTTCTCCCATATCCCTTATATGTACTCCCTTTATCTAATTTTTCCCCTTTTAACCTGTTATATGACTACCTTAAATAAATAACTTTACTTCTCTTGTAATACTCCTGACAACTGTTTTGGAAATTTAATTCTTCTCTCCCTTTTTCTTACATATCTGTACTTAAACTACTTCCTTGCCTCTCTATCCCCCTTTTTTGTAAGTTCTTTCAATTATTGTTACTGTCTTTTACTTTGTTTTTTATATCTACTTTTCTGACTTAAAACCAACATATATTTTGTATTTAATGTTTTGTTATCATGTTTGTAGATAGTGGAGCTTTTCTCCTCGGGCCTCCACTGAAAATGGACTTGTATCCAGTTGGACTAGCCCGGTTAACAAATGTAAAATAAATAAAAATAAATAAATAAAATAAATAATGCACAATGTATGTACTGTACCTATGTACTATGTATGTATTCTACCTATGTTCCAAACTTCAGTTGTACACCACAAATCTATTAATAACCTTTATTTTTAAATTAATATTTTCTTGTTTGTTCTCTCCACTGCAACTGTTGATGTGCTGCATACCACTGTAAAAACATGTCTATTGTAATTTGTGTGTATACTGATCATGTCTAAATATTTAAATCTATCTGTAATTTTTCTATGTGGAGCTTTTCTCCCCAGGCCTCTGCTGAAAAAGGGCCTTTTCGGCTCAGTTAGACACCCCGAGTTAACAAATGTAAAATAAAAATAAAATATATAATAAAATCTGTTTTTATTGCAAAAATGTTATGTCACTATCATTTTCACCACAATATATTATAATATATGAACCAGAGGTGTATCTTTGGAGTTTTTACCCTTTTCTACACTGTGGTGTGACAGTGGAGTTATTATTCCCTTAGACCAGGACTGCATATGTTCTGTAATGATTATCTGAAATGTATATATGTTAGAACAATATGAATTTAAATATATGTGAAATGCTAGTTTAAAAGCAAGGTAGTTTATAATGCATTTTATTCTATTAATCATATAACAGAAGGGATAAATTCATGTGTAAATGCAAGTAGCTTCTGAAACTGCAGTGTGCTTTGACCCCTGACCCTGGCAGCTGCCAGCTCAGCAAGCTTAATGTTTATGCTTTTCATAAGTGATTATCTGCTGGGTCAGGAAATTAAATGTGTAAATCTTCTGCTCCTTCCTGATGAGATAACTTGTCCTTGTAAATAATGAAATCTTCTGCTCTTCCTGATGAAGTAACTTGTCCTTGTGAGATAAACTCACAGCTGGTGGGAAAGTGAAACAGTGAACAAAGATGTATGTTAAAGACTGAATCTGCTATTGTATTCAAACTGATATGAGACCTTTAAGAAGTAACTTTACAGAAAGACATTGTGCCTGACCGGATGAAACAGCAAGGTTGTATTATTATCAAAAGGAAGTTTTTGAAAAATATACAACTAACAGCTGTTGCATGAATAAAAGCCTGTAAGCTAAAGTGATGTAAATGCCCTGTGACTTGTAACATCAGTAAGGTGGGAACAACTTGAATGTTAAACCTATATAAACTTGTGAAGTTCCTCTGTCATGTTAGACAAAATTCTGTACTTGTATGGTTTTTTGCCTCCTGGTGTACACTAGTAAACTTTTGAATCTGAACCTCCTGTGTATTGAATTCTGAATTTTATTTAACAGTTTGGTCCTTTCGAGACGGAATTTCCTTGGTAAGCTGCAGATCAGAGCGTATTGGTGGTCGAATACAGAGCAGGAGAAGTTACCGAACTGGCTCTTCTTGAGTGAAAAGACCTCCGACTGAATTATCGTGTGTAAAGAGGCTGGCCACTTTCTGATCTGTGGCTGAAGAGCGGAATTTGAACGATTTTCAAAACCAGGAGGCTCAGGTAGGAAGAATTTGCCTTTTTACTGTTTTAGATCAGGGACTAGGTTACAGTATATTGTTGTCAAGATTTGTTTTGCAGATCAGGGACAAAAGGAAGTACTATATATTTGGTCATAGATCAGGGTAACACAATAAGGTAGACAGTTATTCTAGATAAACTGTAAACAGGAACTAAGAATTTGATATGACATGATAAAAAAGGGGTTACATAACATTTTCTTTGACATGGGTAATCAGTGCACTAAAACTTCGCGAGATCCGCCCCTAACCGAAGACGCAAAATATATGCAATTACAGCGTTCTGATAACGTTAGGTATTATATGAAATGGGTTAATAAATATGAATTTGATGGTAAACTAGATAAACCTTCACTAGTTAAACTCCTTAAACAGCTTAAATCTGATGCAGGAGGTCAGGCAAAAAAGCAACGCCAACTAGGCATTCCTCAAGCACACAGGTGGATTGAGGAAGCAAATCGTAGAGAACAGAAGCTTAAAAATTCAAAAACATTATTTTTAGACAAAGAGGATAATAACTTGGTAATAGCTACAGCTCCTCCTCCTCCTCCCTTGCCCCCTCCCTTACCCTTTTCAGGATATGAAGCGAGTGGACAGGCTGGTCCACCTCCGCATTATCCTGAAGTTTCAGTAAGACCACAACCATTTGTTAGAGATCCTATTGAGACTAGGTCCCAAACACATAAAACACATAGGGACACAGAATCATACCAAATAGAGAGAAATCTACAGGATAAGAGTGAGGAAGAAATATGCCCACTTATAGAAGTTCCAAATCCTCAGGCAGGACAGGAAGGGCAGGATCCAACACTCTTAGTATATAGACCATGGACACCGGAAGACATCCGGAAGACTACTGAGGGAATCCCCCATCCGAAAGTTAATTTTATGAAATTTTTAGAAGATTTACAAGGCATGAGGTTAAGTTACCACTTGAATGGGGAAGAAGTAGAAAAAGTAGTAAGACAAATTATAGGTCCAGATTGGCACATGATTTGTGGCACCTGGAATCCTCGTAATGCAGAACTTAGGCCACTCCCACATAGTGACGCAGAGTTAGACAACAGAGTGAAAGGTCTGACAGACCGAATCTCTGAGAAATGGAAACCTAGTGCAGACTGGACTTGCATTAATCAATGCATACAACAGGAAAATGAGACACTAGATGGATATTATGCTAGATTATTAAAATGTTTTAATAATCATAGCGGTATGTCGGTTCCTGAGAACCAAACGAATGATTCCCCTTATGAACAACAATTAAAAAATGCATTTTTGAAGGGTTGCATTGCACCTATTAGTAGCTTCATTACAAAGCATATGATAGATCATCGAACAGGGAGGCTACAAGCCTTACTCGAATACGCTAGACATGCTGAGAGACATTTTAATAGTAAAAAGAAAAAGAAGGCACAAGTCTTCACTGCTGAAGACGGAGCTGAAGTATTTGTATTACAGTCAGGTAAAAAGGGCAAGAAGAATGCCCAGGGAAACAAACAGTCTGATAAACGATCAGAAGATTTTGAAGAGAGGAAAAAGAAAGGTGAATGCTTCAAGTGCGGGAAAAAAGGGCATCTAGCAAGGGATTGTAGGCAAAACAAAAAGGTAATTACAGAAGATAAATGGGATGAGGACTGACTATATGATAGTGAGGATACGTCAAGTGGAAGTTAGAAATCATCAGGAAAAGGTAAGAAACAAAAAGCAAATGTAAATGTGATAGAAGGAATAGAGGAAGTGCAAATAGATATGGAGGATGAAGAAAGTGAAATTTTGGACTTAGCATTATTGAGCTTAGAGCTCTACTTAGCGGATACGAAACCGGAAGTTACACTTCTGGTAGAGGGAAGGGAAGTCAAATTCCTGTGTGACTCAGGAGCATCACAGACTTTGATACACCCCTCCAAGTTACCAGAACATTCAGAATCACCTGATTATATACTAGTAAAAGCCACAAATGGACAGCTATACAGGGAACCACTTTCCTATGATATAGCAATAACTGACCCTGTTTCAGGTATGACCCAGAAAAGTAAAATAGTTGTGTCTGCAAAGTGTCCAGTAAACCTATCAGGCAGGGACCTTATGCAGATATTTGGCATAGCAGTAGTTCCAACTGTACAAGGTATGGAGGCACAGAGACAAATGGATACCTTTGTAGTGCGAACGGAGGGTGAAACTTTTTATTGGTACAGCCAGAACCTAGTCACGACTGGTCCAGGGGCAGTAACCAAGGAACTGATGAACGTAGCCATCAGTAAAGCCCCCTCCATTGACAATGATCAACAGCATTTGTTACACTGTACTCTATATTACTGTACCACACCAGGACCTGATAGAGAGTATGAGCAAGAACTGTTTAGAAATCGTGCAACTAGAATGGTTTTGCGTACTTTGTACTGGGATACTGAGGGGAACAGTGTAGTTAGCTGTTCATTACCTCAAGAATTCCTTGCATTGTATAAATTGAATTGGTTGCCACATGTCAGCTTGACAAAGAACAAAAGTGTTAAATGGGCAGATTTAGGATAAAAAGTAACAAGATGGGAGAAACAGACTGATTTAGAACTGTCAGAACAAGGGATACAAAAACAAAAACTGAATTGGTTGACACAGACACATCCAGCTGTACACTTGCAATCTAGAGAGGACAGCTGATTAGCATTCTTATTAGAAGAAGAAGAAAAGACCTTATGTGAAATTCCAACAACTCTCTGGTCAACAGGCAAGTCAGATGTAGGACTTATTGGAACAGCAGGACCAGTTACAATAACCCCAAAGTCAGCTTTCAGACCACAGAAAAGACAATACCCTTTGAGAAAGGATGCAGAAATAGGAATTAAGCCTATAATAGCAGCATTACTCAAAGAAGGAGTACTGGTAGAATCTCCTGATTCACCATGTAATACATCCCTATTTCCTGTTAAAAAAGCAAACGGGGAATGGCGGATGGTACAAGATTTACAAGCTGTAAATAATGCAGTAATACCCAGAGCACCTACGGTGCCAGACCCACATACCTTGTTAAACGATTTAGAACCACAACAGAAGTATTTCTCTGTGGTAGATATTAGCAATGCTTTCTTTTCAATACCTATACATCCTGATAGTCAATATTGGTTTGCATTTACATTTCAGGGTAAGAGGTATACGTATACTCGACTACCACAGGCATATTGTGAGAGCCCAACAATATTTGCACAAGAAATGGCTGGCAACCTGGAAGGGTTTACCCCACCGGGAGGAAGTCAAATTCTACTTTACGTAGATGACATCTTGCTAGCAGCCCCCACCCAGCAACAGTGCAGGGAGGACACAGTAGCATTATTGAAATTTTTAGCAATACAAGGACACAAAGTAAACAAAAGTAAGTTACAACTTTGGAGAAAACAAGTTAGATACTTGGGATATGTAATATCCAATGAAGGTAGAATACTAGATGAGGAAAGAAAAACAGCAATTTTGCAAGTACCCAAGCCAACGACCAAGAAAGAGATGATGTCTTTCTTGGGTACAACTAATTTTTGTCGGAGCTGGATACCAAATTATGCTTTGGAATCTGCTCCGCTGACTGACTTGATATATAAGACACCAATGGCAGCACAAGATATCTTACAATGGACAACAGAAGCAGAAACGGCTTTCTGCAGGTTGAAGCAGTTAATAGCTTCTTCATTAGTTTTAGGACTTCCAAATTATCACAAACGGTTCTTTCAGACCATAGATTGTAAGCAAGTATATATGACGTCAGTATTGATGCAACAACATGGGGACAAGCAACGCCCCATAGCCTACTATTCATCACAGTTAGACCCAGTGGCACAATCTTTGCCTCACTGTGTACAAGCAGTAGTTGCAGCCACAATGGCAGTACAGGCTTCGGCCTCAGTGGTGTTATTCCACCCTCTCACCCTCATGCAGTTGCAATAATTTTACTGCAAGAGAAAATGGCATACCTTTCTCCTGCTAGACATCTTTCATGTATGACTATACTGCTGAGCCAACCTCATATGACAATTGAACGATGTACGACATTGAATCCATCAACATTACTTCCAACTCCTGTGGAGGGCACACCACACAGCTGCCTGCAGGAAATTGAACAGTTAGCTTTACCTAGACAAGATCTTACAGATATGCCCTTGGATAATGCCGAGGTGACATATTACGTGGATGGCTCATGCAGAAGGGGTCCTACAGGGAAGAATCTGGTGGGGTATGCAGTAGTTACAGACACTGAAATTTTAGAAGCTCAATCCTTACCACACAACTTATCTGCACAAGCAGCGGAATTGATAGCTTTGACAAGGGCATGTACTTTAGCAAAAAACAAGTGTGTAAACATATATACTGATAGTCGGTATGCTTTTTCTACAGTACATGTATTTGCACAATGGAAAAATAGAGGAATGATAACATCTAGTGGAAAACCTATTAATCATGCGCAATTTATTTTGGAGTTATTAGAATCTATTCAGTTACCTACCAAAGTAGCTATTTGTAAATGTGTAGCTCATACAAAACAGCAGGATAAGATTTCGAAAGGCAATGCATGAGCTGATGCAGCTGCAAAGCAAGCAGCCTCAGACTCAGAAACTTTACTTTTAAATGAGGAATTACAACCCTCTGAGATTTTAGATTTAGACATGTTAAAAACAATGCAGATGCTTACTACAAAAGCAGAAAAACAAAAATGGGTAAAACGAGGTGCAATTCTTGAAAATGGACTGTACATTTCCAAAGAGAAAAAATCAATATTGCCGTCTAATTTATTTAGATATGCAGCTTTGTTGAGCCAAGGGCAGTGCCATGTCTCAACAGGGGGGATGGTACAGTTAGTAAATCGAATATTCCAAACATACGGATACACAAATTACACAAAAAAATTTTGTGCAGCTTGTCATACTTGTAACAAGCATCATGCACAAGGAGCATTTAAAACCAAGCAAGGAAGTTTTCCTATACCACCATACCTGTCCCATACCATCTGTATGGATTTCATAGAATTGAATAAATGTGAAGGGAAGAAGTTTTGTTTAGTTATTGTAGACATGTTTTCTAAATAGGTAGAAGCTTTTCCAACCAAAAATCCAGATGCAGCAACAGTGGCAAAAGCCCTGATAAAAGAAGTAATCCCTAGATTTGGCATTCCGGAAAGGAATTATAGTGACAATGGCACACATTTTGTGAATCAGATGATTCACCAGCTTGGGAGATTTTTTGGTATCTCCTTGAAGAACCATTGTGGTTACCACCCACAGTCAGCAGGACTGGTGGAAAGGTACAATGGTACCCTAAAGAACAAGTTAAGGAAGCTAGTAGAAGAGACCCAAAATAATTGGATATACTGTCTGCCTTTAGCACTGCTGAGTATGAGAACGGTTCCAAATGTAAAGGGTTTGACTCCCTTTGAAATGATTTTTGGGAGAGCGTATTATGTGCCTCTGTGGAAAGCTCTCATGCCTGCAGAACAAGAGGATGACAGTTCGTTAGCAGAGTATATGAAGAAATTGTTAATGAATAAATCTGTTTTGCAGTTTAACTCTCTTTCAGATAAGGGACAGACCAGACCGGTGGAAGCAGTCGTGGGCCCTGGAAGTTGGGTGTGGCTGAAAGTGACGAAAAGGAAGAATTGGGCGAGTCCAAAGTGGGAGGGACCGTACCAGGTTCTGTTGGCAACACCTACTGCAGTCAGAGTGGCTGAGAGAATGTCCTGGGTTCATTTAACGCATTGTAAACCGGTAAAGAACTTTCAACTTGATAAAAATTTTGTGACTGATACACAACCAGACCGAGATGGCCAAAAACAAAGCGAATAGAAGTTTAGATCAACCCCAGAGATGTTGCATAATCATTTTGTTGTGTGTACATTTACTAACTGTAATTGTGACAATTTTCCTCTTGCTGTGGTTTATCCTACACACAACCACGCAAGTGAAAGTGAAAAGGTGTGATGAGACATCTATAGACTGGCAGCCAAATTTTAACACATACCTAGCCATGAAACGTGTGTATGCAGAGACTATGAACATTTCAAACTGCTGGGTTTGTACCGCCATACATACAGCATATGGAGGACTGCTAATGTCCGCTATCCCTTTGGGAATAAATGAGACTTGGGAAAATTTGCTTTTTGACACTGGAACTTTAAGATCACAAGACAAAATAGCATTATTTTTACCTGTTACACAAAAGGGAATTGTGTGCTTTTTTAAAAACAATACCCTCCAAGTAGGATGGAGTAATTGTAATATTACGATATCCTACAAGTGTTACATTAAAGTTAAAAGTGGAGGTACTGTTTGTAATACTAACTATGATTCATATTTGAGCACAATGAAAACAACATTGAATGAAGTACGACAAAACCCTGTTTTGTTTAAACAATTGTCAATAATAGATCAGAAAATGTTTCATGCAGGGCTAATGCGTATTAGTACTAAAGTAGAAAACTGTTATTTTATTTGTGGGAAAAGGGCATATAAATGGTTACCTGAGAATTGGTCCGGCAGTTGTTTTTTGGGTTATCTGGTTCCAGCAATAAGACATAATGCAGAATTGCCTTTGGGTAAGATCTGAAGCGTGAGAGATGTAGCCCGAAAACCTGAAGGTCCAGTCGAGAAACCTGTAAATCCAGTCGGAAAGATCGAAGCTGGCTGGAAAGACCATAATTCCGTGAAGGATAAAGACAAATTAACTCATATGGACTTGAGTGACAGTGTTATATCTTGGGCAGGGATACTCCCAGCATATGGAGCAGCCAAATCAATCTGGGAGTTGAGAAAACTGTCAAAACTTCTCGAAGTAATAAGCAACGCAACTTTTTCTGCCCTTGAATTAGTGACTAATGAACTGAATGCAATGCGAACTGTAGTGCTACAAAACCGAATGGCTCTTGACTTCACCCTAGCGGCAAGAGGTGGTACGTGCGTGCTTATCAAAGAAGAATGCTGTGCATATATTCCTGATAATCATCATGAGATAAATAATCACCTAGAGGTAATTCAGCAAGTATCAACTATGACTGAACCAGGCCCAAACCCACTGACGGACTTTTTCCAGAATCTATTTGGGGGGTGGGATTCCATCCTAATGAATATTTTGATTGCCATTTGTGTGGGTATACTCCTGATAGGAGCATGTGTTTGCTGTGGAATTCCCTGCATGAAAAGATTAATCAAAGATTTTATTGATGTATCTGTTACTGAAACCATGTATCAAGATATTGAGATTGAAAAATTGATCTCAGACGACATCTTTTCTGAAGTATAAATTAAATGACTCACCTAGCCGAAAATCCTAAGTGGAAAAGGTTAGGAGATGAAATAACACTATGTATACTTCAAAAAATAGAATAAAAAGTATTAATAGGGGGGAAATGTTAGAAAAATATGTATTTAAATATATGTGAAATGCTAGTTTAAAAGCAAGGTAGTTTATAATGCATTTTATTCTATTAATCATATAACAGAAGGGATAAATTCATGTGTAAATGCAAGTAGCTTTTGAAACTGCAGTGTGCTTTGACCCCTGACCCTGGCAGCTGCCAGCTCAGCAAGCTTAATGTTTATGCTTTTCATAAATGATTATCTGCTGGGTCAGGAAATTAAATGTGTAAATCTTCTGCTCCTTCCTGATGAGATAACTTGTCCTTGTAAATAATGAAATCGTCTGCTCTTCCTGAAGAAGTAACTTGTCCTTGTGAGATAAACACACAGCTGGTGGGAAAGTGAAACAGTGAACAAAGATGTATGTTAAAGACTGAATCTGCTATTGTATTCGAACTGATATGAGATCTTTAAGAAGTAACTTTACAAAAGACATTGTGCCTGACCGGATGAAACAGCAAGGTTGTATTATTATCAAAAGGAAGTTTTTGAAAAATATACAACTAACAGCTGTTGCATGAATAAAGGCATGTAAGCTAAAGTGATGTAAATGCCCTTTGACTTGTAACGTCAGTAAGGTGGGAACAACTTGAATGTTAAACCTATATAAACCTGTGAACTTCCTGTATCATGTTAGACAAAATTCTGTACTTGTATGTTTTTTTGCCCTCTGGTGTACACTAGTAAACTTTTGAATCTGAACCTCCTGTGTATTGAATTCTGAATTTTATTTAACAATATACCTATTTGTATGTATGTACAACCATTGTGATGCTTCTTCCTGATGTAATGCATGTAATGCACAAAGAACAGAGATTTCAGAAATAAATACAGTTTTTAATGATAATGAGAGTTCAGACATGAACAGGGAAATGAGTATTTCACTTTAAAGATGCATAGACATATTTAAAGTTTCTTCAGTGAGATCTTTCTGAGAAAATAAATATAGCAATATCATGCAAGCAAGCACTTTACCTTGTCAAAATTTAGAAATGGTTCCCTGCCCCTTTATATTCCTGTAGCACTTAACTGTGCATACACCAATTTATTTCAAAAGGTATATTGTCATCACCTACAAAGAGAGGTGCAGTTGTCCTCTTCATCAAACTTTTCCTCTATAAAAGATAACTCATGAAAATAATGTATTCTCTTGGGTACTGCTAGTTTCCATTTATGATGTTCAGCTTTGATTCAACTTCTTCTAACTTTCTAGTTTTGTTTCTGCACCTAATAAACTTGACTGAGTTATAGAAGAAAAACACTTAAGGCTGTATAGTTTTCTCTCTCTCTCTCTCTTTTGCTTTTCTTGGTACAGCATTCATACATTGTCTCATGAGGTTCATTTGTCAGTCTTTATATAGACTACTTTCATCATTTAACAACTGGAGGTTTTGAAATACATGCTTAGCTCTATGCTACTCTATATCAGTCCCTGTACTGACATTTTTTGTGGGTTCTTCAAATGTTACTTTTTAAGACTCAGTATCGTGTTCACTTATACCTCACATCCAGACCCAAATTTTACTTTTTTTTAAAGTTTCTAATTACAGTTTTGTCATTATTGTGTGTCTCTGATTGTACCCCCATGCACACACAAGTCCAAGTATCACAACATAGGTTAACTCAGGCACTAAAACAGATGGACAATATGCTTTACTAAGAATATTTTGCATTTATACTTGGGTTTGCCTTATTCTTTTTTGACACCATGCACACACATAACTTTTTCTAGTTACTAATAGTTTTATAATTACAATTGTATTGATTTCTAATATGCATGATCATACTTTCTCAGTCTAATACTTATTACAATTATTTTTTGTCCACGATTACATTGCATATGATAGTCTTCACAATAGCAGAGTTGCAGAAAGCAAATTTCACAGTTTTGCTATTTAACATTTCATCATTGTCACATCCAATGTATGTACTTTTACATCTGATTTACTAACAGCAGGTTGACTGACATTACTTGAATTTGAAGGTTTAACATTACTATCAATAACTGGGCAATAATTAGTTACATGTCCCTTTCTAGTATATTTGAAAGAAATTACTTATGTCCTGTGACCGAAAACATTTCTTGATTTCTGAACTGACACTTCTGTGTTTACAACTACTTTATTGGAGTCTGAGTTCTAATTTGGACATACTAGCCAGGAACCATAAAATTCTAAAACTGAATGTTTGATTAAATGTATTCCCAACAAGAATTTCTAAAATTGTTTACATTACTCAAACCAGATTCTAACCACCATGTAAGAATATGCAAGGAGTCTGCCATTTGTGACCTTAGATTATTGGTACTGGAAGTCCAGACGTGGAATTTACATTCCTGGTCTCATTTTTTTAGTTTGTGATTGCTGTGCATCAGTGTCATCCAAGTCCATGTAAACCTTTGGTCTTTTGTCTGAATTGAAGGCAAGTCTGTACTCAATCATGATTCACCTTCCTGATGAGGCAGTAGTTTTCTTGTAGACTTCATCTAGTTTTCTCTCTCTCTCTCTCTCTCTGGGGTACCCTTCAAGTGCTATGAGGATGGCCTACATATAATCATTCTTATCAAGCTTTTTCATAGGGTTGGTAGTCTTTGAATTTCAGAGTTCCATCATTATTTGCTGCTGTAGTGTAGTAAATTGTTGCAAACTGGTGAAATGTTGGTCAGTGGTTGCCAATGATTCCTATGAGGTTTCATTAACTTCAGCAAGTCATTGGTTGATAGCTGACAATTTATTCAGTTACTAATCAGTGGCTGTGGCAGATGTTATCACTGCTTTAGCTAGTCCATTTTGGGACTAGACACAGTAAGTGGAGCACACCTAAAGGTTGTTATAAATTTGTAGTGCACACTGTTGCTAAGCCCATTTTTGTTAGCACCCAGCATTCCTCTACTTAGTCACTTTTCATTCACATATTATTTTAATTAGAAACAACATTATGGGCAACATAATTTTGCTGCAGTCAAAAAACACTGTGGTGAATCTTTTCATTTTTCATTCATTGGGGAGTGTGCCTCCTTCCTTCAAAACACTTCTCATACAGCTCTAGTTGGACTATATCTGCATTTTCTAGGTGGATGCCACTAGTAGGGATCAAAATGTGTCAACATTTCTACTTCTGCTGATATTTCTTGATGTTTTTATGTGAGTAGCATGCAGAGACTGTAGATTTCAGAAATAAGACAGCTTTACTGATAACAAAGGAAAGTTCATGCATAAACATGCTTTAAAAAAGGAAACTATATTTATTTTAAAATATGGTACGTTGGTACCAAAAGGATTGAATAGTGAGTGTTGTTGGAAAAGTGTTATATGAAAAGGGACACTGATGCTTTAAGAACAGTTTTAATTGAAAATTGCTGTTTTAATTGATTGTCTAATTGTTTAATTGTTTATTGATTGAAGCTGCTGGTATTATTTAAAGTGTGGTTCATTTTGTGTATTTTACTCCTTGAAGGCTATCTGTAGCCGAGGCGCTAGAGAAATAAAATACTTTTTTTTGCTTTTGTGTTGAAGCACATATAGTTTGGTGTTGCAGAGTTGTTTCATTTCATTTTGAAGGCCAGTGATCTAGCAGCAAATATTCCACGGATCTTCAGAGATGAGAATTTGGGTTCCTCTCAACGAACCATTGATGGCTTTTTGAGTTCCAATATGGATCGTGATAGAGACCGAGGTGAGAGAATAATGAGCACTGATGAAGGATCCTCTGTGCCTCTGTGGGAAAGAATTTTAGCTGAGACAAGAAACAAACGTGTCATTAATCCTTTTGCTGACATTGGTAAACATTCTATGGCCTTTCCACCTGAGGTAAAAACTTTAGTTAACAAGCTAAATAATTTAATGAACAAAGAGATGGCTACTTATTATAACCAGGCAAGTTTGCAGAGATATTTGGACTTGAATATAGTCCCTCAGGGATTGAGGACTGTTAAATATCCATCCTTGCCTTTTAAGTTGACTAGTTCTCAAGAGAAAGTGTTTAAAATGCATTGGGAAAAAGCAGCACATCTCTGTTCTAAAGAATGGACCAACATTCTAATAGAACGGGATGTTATAAAACTAATTACAATTAAGAAAGATATAACTGATGTGTGCAACAAATTAATGACAGTGTTAGAGAGAACTCATTTTGAATCTTGTTTGTGTGAAACACAAGATAAACTGAATACATTTGAAAAAAAGTTACTAGAACAGAAAATGTACAAAATTCAAAGAGACCTCCGAGATTATGAAAGAGGCACTGCCTTTTTTAGACCAGCCAATCATCGTTCTCGGTCTCGGGTCCGTTTCCAGGAAGGGGCGGGTGGAGCAATTGAGAGAAACGGAAATGAGACTAGTATGGAGGGATCTTCGAGCGAGAACATCAGATACTACAGTGACAGTGAAGACATTACAGACTATCCACCCTTACCTAGGTCTATGAATGGACAATATTTCCAGGATAATTTTCGCCCATATGGCGAAAATAATAGGCAACAAAAGAGAAGTTATTTGGAATGTGAGCCTCAGAGAGAGGGCCAGCAATGGCAATGGTGTGAAAACAAAAGAACCAAATGGTACTGATTATGTGTCTAATAATGCTAACATCATTGTGAATTTATCTGGATGTTCTTTGGATGAACATTTTTGTAATGTGTTGAGTTATGGTTTAAAATTTGTGCCGACTGTAATACCAAAGCAATATGAATGCAAAATTGAATTGTATAGGTTGGTTAGAAAATTGCATTTGTGGTATTATTTCAATATATATTATTTGATGTCTGTGAATAATGACAACGACCACAATAGTATATGTGATACTGATGAAAGTATGCTTGAAGTTGATTCTTTTGATTCATACATGTCTTGTAATAGTGAGATGAATGCATACTGTTTGATAGATACTCCTGCTGTTATTAGAAAAAGTAAATTCATGCCACCTTTAATTCATGAAGGCATAAAAAATGTATTCAATAGTGGATTTTGAATTAGATGTGCTATTTAAAAATTTTAATAAGAAGAATGTTGAGTATGATTTGTCATAACATGAATGGTTAGCTTTGATGAAATTTTCTAAGCAAAGAGAGTTGATTGTTAAAACTTCAGATAAAGGGAATAAAACAGTAATAATGCATTATGAGCAGTATTTAAAAATGTGTTTAGAATTATTGGATGATAGAACAGTATATCAGATAGTGAATGAAATTAAAATAGAAGAAGCTAAGAAAAATTATTTACACTTGATTCAAAAGGGCTTGAGACTAGGTTATTGGACTGAGAGTGATGTTACTAATAAACTGACATGTGAAGACACAGGGCCTGCCTATTTTTGCTGTTTGCCCAAAATTCATAAAGACATAAGAAATCCACCAGGTAGACCGATAGTGTCGGCTACTAAGTATATTTTTACATAATGTAGGTGTTATCTTACATGAAGTATTACTTAAAGAAGCAATGCAACTCACTTCTTATATTAAAGATTATTTTGACTTATTGGGAAAGGTTAAAAATGTTATGTGGAGAGAGGGTTTGTACTGGATAACACTGGATATGAAGAGTCTTTATACGAATATTAAACATAATTTTGGGCTCAAGGCCCTTAGACTTCACAAGGGTAGCAACCCTTTTCATATTATGTTTTAGAGTTAACTCAATTTTGTTTGGAAAATAACTTTTTGTATTTTGAAGATCAGATCTACCATCAAGTACAAGGTACGGCAATGGGTTCTCCCTTTGCCCACATGTACGCCGACCTCTTTATGGGCATGATGGAAAGAATATATATATATATGTATATATATATATATATATATATATATATATATATATATATATATATATATAAAATTCTTTTTTTAAGAAATATGTTAAATTTTATTTTAGGTTCATTGATGATTTAGTTTTTTTGTGTGAGGGTGGTGTAGATTTAGTACCGTATTTTGTGGAAGATATACAGCAGAATAGATTTCAGATAGCATTTGATGGTTTACAATATGGACATCACAGCAGGAGTGTCACACTGCTTAACTTGAAGAGGAATTTTTTCAACAGAAGAGGTAACATAGAGTGACAAATTGCTCTCTCTGTTCAATCAGTCTCCTCCAGAATACTTCATGTAGATCTTTGTCTAAACTTTTGAACCATGAAAGATATAATAAAATTTTCACCTCCTAGTCCTTCATAGAACAAATGTTATATTAAGTATTATGTTAAATGAGCTAAACCTTCATCAGCAGACAAATAAACACAGATGGGTGTGATATATTCGTATCCCAATGTGCCGCTTACCTCTGGAACAATCTTCCATGTAGGGAGGCATCCTTAACACTTTCAAAATAAACCTAGATATATTTTATAGGCAGCCTCAAATTCTCCCCCATTCTGTCTCAAATTAGCATCTTTGAGGTTTTATGGAACTTTTGAACAGGTGTTTTGGCTAGGCTTGTAATGGTTTGCAGACTGATTGCCTAGTACTTACCTAATATGAACCCTTGCACCTATTCATGAGTAGGAAGAAAGCTGTGCTTTCAGGAAGTAGCTGAATCTGAAAGGAAACATTGTAAGCAAAGTAGATCAATGTAGCTCAGAGCATACACAGAAATATACTTCCAGAATTTTGCAGAATATGTGTAATGTTGCCTCATAGTTTTGCCCTGTCCATTGTAACTTTTGATTTTCTTGCAGACCACTGAGAATTATAGTGAGTCAGTAATGTGAAACTTTTAAATTTCACCTTCTTATTGTTCAAAATTGCATGCTGATGCATAATCTGTTGTTCTATTGACTTGTAAGGTGAATTAGAGTAATATTTAAAAACTGTCTCTGCCGTCGGGCCTTTGTCTCTCATTATTTTTGGTTTTGTCCAGAATTCTTGAGCAAAGAATCTAAGAGATGTACAAACAAAGGCAGTGTAGCAGTGCAACACCTCATTGTGCAAAACTCACAAGGACATGTATAAGAGCTACAGCAATAGTATGAGTGGCCATCAGTAGGGGCAGTCTGCCACTGCATGATTCAAAGAAAGCTATATAGCAGATGTGAAGGATTAGATGAGTGCCCAACAAGCTGGATGGCTTATTGTTTCCATGAATGGGGTGAAATTATGAGTAAAAGAAAATAAGAAAAGGATGATAGCAAGGAAAGAAGTATGCAACAGGAACACAGTGTGGTAAAGCAGGATTGGGCAAGGGAGAGCACACGGTTTTTGTTTATTTATTTACTTATTTAGTCAGGGAAAGGCCTCTATTTTATGCATATGGAGAGAAAAGGGAAGAGAAAAATGGTGAAAGACATGAAGGAGGAAGAACTGAGGATAGCAGACAATGGGGTCACGCAGTCACACATTGAACATCGAAGAGGAGCAGAAATAGATCTGCATACACACGGCGTGAGACACGGAATACAAATAACGGACAAACCAAAGTTAGAAAAATGCCTGTGAACAACGTGGTATAAGGACAGCATGCCAGCTACCAAACTGCTAGATAGACATCCTTGGTCCAGGTGGCCAGTGGCCCTGGCCATACCCACCTCTGGAGGCCTGATAGCATTGACCAGCTGGTCCAGTGACTCTTGATTCCCACTGCAGGTGATGTTGGCGCATGACAGTCCAGCAAGCCTTCACTGAGGCAGAACATTTGCTGATAATGTAACCACTCATTGCTAGAATGTATTTAATGGCCTGGAGCTAGTATATTTTTTGACTAAAACAATTAATTATTTTCATACATATTCCTATGTTTATTTATTAAAAGGCTGACAGCATGTAAATACACTATGCATGACAGGATGTCTGACAGAAAAGCCTCATTATTAAGAAAACAGATAGTGGCAAGTATTGGAGGTGGTGGTTGCCCACACAGACTTAGCATAATTTAACACAGAGGTGCATATGCATAGTCTATTTATAACACTATCAATGGTAATGCATGATCAGCTAATAGTTTCACAGCATCTTCATAAGCATGTCCCAGGAGAGATAAATAAAACTGCAATTCAGTCAGTTAGCCATAAGTTTCCGACTATAAGTCATCCATTTGAAACAGCAGAAGGTAGACTGGTACATATTTGTTTAAACAATACCCTGTTTCCTCAGATGTGATTTTGTTATATGTGCTTAGCAAATAATAAGAGTTGAGGGAGTCTGTTTCTATTACTGCATAACTAGCTGGTAAAAGTTGTTGTTAGATTAATGTTTTGAAGGTTAAATTTCAATAGATAGGCTGCTGGAGGGTGTGGAAATGTGATAACTAGCAAATTAGTTGAAGTTTATATTCAAATTTGTATGCAGCTTGACCAGGCATGAGTTTTTATTAATTTAATATTATGGCAGAAGAAACTGCTTTTCTATATAGTGGACACTTATCAACAATATTACTGCATCATATTTAGTTATTTGAAGTTTCCTTCTTCTGTTCGGTGACAATTTTGATTATATATTTGTATGTATTTATTTTTGCTAGGTTAATACTCAGCTGCTTACTGTCCTCTAAGCAAGGTATTTGAAAAGCAAAAGAAAAGAAGAAAAAGAAATGCATTCAAGTATTAATGGGTGTGCATGAAAAACTAAACACATCTCGTTAGGAGCACAAGTAGTTTTAAAACATTTACTTAATACAAATGTCCACATGATATTATTTCAGAAACCTAGATTAAAATCTGTCTGGATTGCTTGTGTGCCTGTAGGAGCTGGCCTGGGATGACTGAGTGAGAGACCACTGCTAGCTCAACCATCAACCATCATGGGAGAGGAAGGCAGATCTGTTTCACTACATGGGTGACACCTAGCGGGAGCAGTAGGTGCTAGATTCACTGCAGACACCGTACTGAACCTGAACCTGCACTGTCAGTCCACACTACACTGTAAGACAAGGGGAACTCAATACACAAAGGCATGCTTTGCCCAGGAAGACAGTGGTAGTGGAGCTGAGATCAGCTACAAAGAGTGCTCCCAGGGAGACAGATTGCACTGCCCTGCAATATCAGCAAGCTGTCCCATACATGCCACCTGAGTCTTGCTGGGGAGAAAGGGTCATTGTGCTGTCACTTAGCTCATGAGTGTCAGGCTGTCATCCGCCTTGGAGTAACCACCAGCTGAGGCCCTGCAAAGAGCACACAAAAAAAAAAAAAAACACACACACACGCTTTAAAAAGCTAAAGTGATTGCGAAATGTCTTTAATATTGGAAGGGGTGCAGGTTACTGCAGAGAATATATAACAATTTATTATACACGTTTTTTTTTTTTTTTTGAAATTAGGAATGGTCCATGGTCAATGTCAGGAAATCAACAGTAGAATACAACCACGTTGGAAAAAACATTTAATACAAAAAGCAGCAGCAAAGCTTTCGGGTCTACACCCTTCCTCAATGCTAAATACAAAATCAAAAACACATGAGTTAGAGTTTAAATAGGAGCCAAGAAAAGTCATGTGATCACAGCCAGCCGATCAAATGACAACAGCATATAAAATCACAAACAGGTTATTTTAAAAAATACAAAATTTAAAAGTAACATAGAAGCACATATAAAAAATAAAAAATAAAAATAAAACACACATGAAAATATTGTTAAAGGACAAATATAGAAAATGTTTACAATCGAAATTTACTCTGCTGTAGCCTCAGTAGAATGGGCTTTAAGGTAACAGCACTATTAAGGCCAGGTGGATGATCAGCAGCTAGCCTCAAAATCCATTCATATTCCTTGACTTCTAATAAATTATTAAATCACCACCTCTCAGAGACATATGGACCGTGTATACAACTCTAAATGTAAACCTATGCATGCTACCACAAGATGAAATGTGCTTATAAAGTGCATTCTTATCATTATTCCTCCAGATCTCAGACCTATGTTCAATAATACAGTCTTTTGGTCTTCTCGTGGTCTTTCCTACATAGAGTGAAGTACGTTGGAGGCAAGTAGCCAAATAAACCACATTAGTACTAATACAGTTAGCAAACAGCTTAAAGTTGTAGACACGTCCAGTAACAGGGTGGGTGAAAATATCACTGCATTTAAAGTTTAAATTTAGGGTTGTAGACACAGACCATATGTCTCTGAGAGGTGGTGATATTAATAAAAGACCCCAAAAGTACCTCACCAGGAGGATCAAGGGACTCAAACAGATGCCATATGCTGCTCAGTTAAAAAATCTCCAGCTCTATTCAGTTGCATACCGCCTACTTCGAGGCGATCTATGCCTGACATATAAAGCTATGTCCAACCCAGAATTAATGGACATGCTCCACCTCAGTAAATCTAAATCCCTTAGAGCCATGTGCTCGAGGGACTTGAACCTCAGCACAGAAATAAATAGAACATGCTGGAGGGACAGATTCATAACCCAGAGGCTCCCTTCGCTCTGGAATAGAATTCAAATTCATGTTAGGCAGAGCACCTCACTGACTCTCATCAAGAAGAATCTTGATGAGTGGATGGGGGATCGTAGGTTTGTCCCGGGGATTACTTCCGTGTCACTATTAGACAGAGGCACAGTAAACTAAACTTTAAAAAGGGCACAGTATACTCAAATCAAGGGGTGGCATAAGCAAAACACAATCGGGCTAGGCTTATAAATGCCCCAGGGCAGATAGCCTAGTATGACCCTATGAACCTATGAACCTATAATTTCTTAGAAGTCAAGGAATATGAATGGATTTTGAGGCTAGCTGCTGATCATCCACCTGGCCTTAATAGTGCTGTTACCTTAAAGCCCATTCTACTGAGGCTACAGCAGAGTAAATTTTGATTGTAAAAATTTTCTATATGTGTCCTTTAACAATATTTTTATGTGTGTTTTATTTTTATTTTTTATTTTTTATATGTGCTTCTATGTTACTTTTAAATTTTGTATTTTTTAAAATAACCTGTTTGTGATTTTATATGTTGTTGTCATTCGATCGGCTGGCTGCGATCACATGACTTTTCTTGGCTCCTATTTAAACTCTAATGCATGTGTTTTTGATTTTGTATTTAGCATTGAGGAAGGGTGTAGACCCGAAAGCTTTGCTGCTGCTTTTTGTATTAAAAGTTTTTCTCAACGTGGTTGTATTCTACTGTTGCTTTCTTATTTCCAGTACTACAGTGGGTGCTTGTTTTGAACAACGTCAGGAAATGGACAATAATATTAAATATGAAACGAAAAGAGAAACTTCAGTTTGCTTAAGATGAGAAATTCATGGAGTTGTTAGGGTTATATAAAGGAAGGAAAGAAACATTGAGATAAAGCACTATTATAGCAGATCAAGGAAACCAAATATAAAGCAAAATCTTTCCACTTACTATAATAACTCAAACTATTAGTGACAAGACTTAAAAGAAACACTGGGGAATAAAGCACTTACCTCATTACTACACAAAATTGCTAAATTAGTGTGGCTAAGATATTCACCTTACTTAAAGGCTTATACTTGAATCCCAAATAAGAGTTTTTATTTCCTTGTTATACTTCCAACAGTGCCTAAGCAGCTGGCTTTCTCTGCATGTGTGTGTGTGTGTGTGTGTGTGTGTGTGTGTGTGTGTGTGTGTGTGTGTGTGTGTGTGTGTGTTTGTAATTTGAACTTCATCATCAAGCTAGGGGTTTTCTAGCTGAAAAGAAAAGGCTTTTAAGGAAAAACTCAATACCTAAATAAGAGCTAATATTCTACTTTCATACTTCTAACAGTGCCTAATCAGAAGGTCTTCTCTCCTTGTGTGAATGTGCACGTGTGTGTGTGTGTGTGTGTGTGTGTGTGTGTGTGTGTGTGTGTGTGTGTGTGTGTGTGTGTGTGTGTGTGTGTGTGTTGTGTTTCTGTGTGATTGCAATTTAACCATAATCCCTATGCCAGTGGTTTCCTATCTCAAAATAATAAATCTCTTAATTGAAAACTTCACATCTGTCTCACCAGAAGCCCATGTTGACCTAATAAGAGGGACACCAACAAAGAAAGAATGATTTCATACTTTAGTTTTTAACAGTGCCCAAGCAGAATGCTTGCACTGTGTTTAAGTGTGTGTGTAGTGGGGTTGGTGTATGTGTGTGTGTGTGTGTGTGTGTGTGTGTGTGTGTGTGTGTGTGTGTGTGTGTGTGTGTGTGTGTGTGTGTGTGTGTGTGTGTTTGTGTGCGTGCGTGTGGTGTGTTGTAATTTCACATTGCTTAAGCACTAGTACTTGAAAGCATCTGTGTGTTTGACTGACATTAACACAGACTTGATACCTGAATAATTAAATCAAACTTAGTAAAGAAGTCTGATATTCTGAAATCAATGGTTCATATAACCAAATGTGAAATACTAGCATCCATTCATGTTCAACCAAAATGAAGCCAATAGTTTGGCTATCACCAGTGTTTTGTAAATATTATATGAAAGACTTGGTAGACTCGTATAAGTTATTCCATAAATGCAGAATAGAAATGACAATTATCAGTATCCTGCTTAATAACAAGCATGATGTTTTACCCAAAACAGATAAAAATAAATTATCCACGAGCAATTATAGACAAATCTTTTCTAGTAGTCTTAGAAAACAAAGTACATGTTAACATTCTTCCAAAGCATAATGCTACATATTATTTCTCAAACAGAGCAAGGCAGACAAATATGCAAACATCTGCATAACATCAGAGGACCTCATATCCATCAATGAAGCTTTTGATACAAGTACTTGAAAGTTTTGTGGCTGACAATGGGGAACTCTGGATATTGAAATACATGTGGTCATAGATGCAAGCTATTATAAGGTAGCTTTGAAACAAGAATATTAACTGGCTGGAGAGCTTCAGATTCTTTTGAAATCATAGCCTGACTGCAGTAAGGGTGTCCTTTGTCACCCTTACTATTTATACTTTTTGCAGAAATTCTCTTGATGCATTTACATTATAAGTTAGCCTTTTTAATGCTCCAAGTCTTTTGGGTTTCTAATACCATGACAGGAATGGGCCCCATTCCTAAGTCAAAGTATGATTAAAGTTCATGAAATCAGTATTGTTTCAGTCTTTGATGTTAGTCAGAAGTGTTCTTTGCAGCACCATGCTATGTGCCCAGTAATGACTCCTGCAATTTATACGGAGTTACAGGTATCAGTAACATGTCTAAGTAGATTGTATGTTGTTGGTCTGTATGAGTATTCCAATGCCTTATATAGAAAACTTGGCCTTGATCTAGCTCACAGATAACAGCATAATACAAATAAGCCATCCCCCCCAAAAAAGCATTTAGCACCTCTACTAGCAGCACTAATACAAAGTTCCTTGTTATCTAGATTCAGTTTAATCAAAGTAAGGAGCTATTTACCCCTCACAATAATACACATTTAACTAAATTAATTCAATCTCAGTAACTCCACTGAGAATTCTACAATATTGTATTTTATCTAGGCAGCAGATTGACTGTAATGCTCAGTAACATATTACACATTAATGTGACACCACTAATAAGCTACATTATCTAAAAAATCACTGCTGAAAAAAACAATACCTACATTCTCTTAGCAGAATTCAGTTCACTAAAATGAAAATCTTCCCTAGTAGTTTATTCATAAATAAATATCTCCTTCATCTGTTTTAGACAACACACACACAAAGAAAAAAATCTTTGAATACTAATTTCAGGCTTGTTGTGGGACTTCAAAAGCCAAGACTAGGAGCTACAGCTTATGTCGCTCTCCTATTTTGGACACAATGGAAGAGTCTTCATGAGTTATGTTCAAGCAGCTTTATTTTATACAAACACATCACTATGGAAGTTTACTGACTTTAGCTTAAGTAACATATACAAACTAACAACTGCGATCATGCATGCTCTCAGTCTGGCTGCTCTTACTAAATGGCACTAGGGAGTGCACGTGTCTGGACTTTATACATGCACGTACAGCCTTGACATGGTTCTTAAAGATACAGCACACTTCACTTGCATTCTGATCTACATCCTCCCTCTGAGAAATAGATTGTATGATGCTATGAATCTATTTAGCATGCAGAAATCACAGGTAATTCTTCGTCATGCATTACACAATAATAAGTACACACATATATATATATATATATATATATATATATATATATATATATATATATATCTATACAATCAAGTCTACGTTGCTGCGTATTTCACACTAGGCTTTGATTGTTCCACTCAAAGATATCAGCTGCAGCTGTTGACCAACGGTAGTTCAGGAACTGGACTTAGCTGAAGTGGTTCTCTTTGCAAATGCCATCTAGTACTATTGCATACTGAGCAAGAAGAAAGTACTTTATCGATGTCTTTTGGTAATGAAGGCCAGAATACTAATTCTCTCTCTTTCTATCTTCTCATAGTAGATGCAGAGCTTGGGTGACCACAATGCAAAATCTGGATATATTCTTGTTGTAAGGAAGCAGGAACAACAATTGTTGGACCTTTGAAAATAATGCCATCTTCCATCAACAATTCATCTCTGTAAGGAAAAGAGGTTTGCACTTCAGGTGCTACACTAGATTGCTTTAACGGCCATCCAACATTAATGTAGTGACTGAGCTTCTGCAAAACTGAATCAATCTGAGTATGATCTCTCAACTCATCAAGTCTAGTGGTAGAAAAATTACGGACTGACATCACATCAAAGTCAAAATTCTCTGCATGAAGTTGTTCTGCCGTATTTTGTTCTGGGTACTGCAATACTTAAAAAATGTTAATGTAAAACACATATTAAGCCTAATAAATATTAAAGCTTGATGAATATACTGTTCAATATTAATTTATATGAAATGCATTCATTAATACCTGAAAAGGTTAAAGCTATGACTAACACTTAAAGAAACAATAAATACTATAAATCACAAACCTGGGTACTACAATAACTTAACAAATACTAAAAATAAAATACTTTGAAAATGTATGTCAAAGTTTTAAACAGTCATGGTGGCTCCAGTGTGTTTTCTTTTTATCTTATAAATCACAAACCTGGGTACTACAATAACTCAAAAAATACTAAAAATAAAATAAAATACATATTATGCCTACTATGTATTAAAACATGGTAGCTACTATTTAAAATTTGCTGCAATGAAATACATTATTTAGTAACAGGGAAGTTAGAAGCATTAAGTTTCAGCTGTCATCTAATCTCCTTATTTTCCAGGAGTAATTTGTCGTCACCACCTCTGGGGTCATGGCGAATCTGTTCTAAGATGGCAAATTTAAACAGAGAGCAACCAGGACTATTACTAAAATGTTTAAAAAGAGCGTTTTTGTTATCTTGTTTATTAATGTGGTATATATGCTCATAAATTCGCCTATGTACCATACCCTGTCCTCATACACCTCCTTTCTCTCTATCCCTCTACATTACTACCACTGCTGCACCTGTCCTCCCTGTCATCTCTGCTATGAACCATTCCACTCATATTTACGCTGCTTACTGCTTAATACCTATTAACTCTCATATGTACTTTTATACCATATTTACTTTAAACTCATGCCCACGATTGTTACTGTATTGCCTTCTAGGTCTTTATGTAACTATGCAAAAATATAGTTGTATTTTTGTATTTTTATTGTATGTGCATCACCTTTAATTTGTATGTGGAGCTTTTCTCCCCGGGCCTCCACTGAAAATGGGCTGACCTAGGCCCAGTGGACCTTCCCAGTAAATAAATGCAATAAATAAATAAATATTTTAAGGGGTCTGTCAGTCTTGCCCAATACAGGGCAGTCCTGACACTTTGCGAAATATACCACCTGTCTAGATGTACAAATACCTTTCCTAAAAAACAGCTTTCTTTTAGTAATATTGTCCAAGACCAAATAGTCTGCTTCACTAATGAAGGGACATTGTCTATAATACCCACATTTTTAGTACCTCCATTCATGGTTATCTTATTCTTCTTAACAGTATTCCCATTTTCAAAGTATTTTATTTTTAGTATTTTTTAAGTTATTGTAGTACCCAGGTTTGTGATTTATAGTATTTTTTGTTGTTTCTCCAAGTGTTATTCATAGCTTTAACCTTTTTCAGTTATTAATGAATGTTTTTCATTAAATTAATGGCTTCAGAAAAACTAGAACTCATCAAGCTTTAATATTTATTAGACTTAGTATGCGTTTTACTTTAATATTTTTTAAGTATCGCGATGCCCACGTTTTTGAACTGATGTATTTATTGTTACTTCTTTAAATCTTGGTGTGATGTAACAAAATTGATTGACTGTTTTAGCTATAAATAGTGTACTTAATTGATTTTATACAGATTCTGATGAAGTCCAAGCATTTTGATGGACGAAAGCACTTAATCTTTATTCTTTTCAAATAAAGTATGGATTTGACTTCTAAACGGAGGAGTGTTCTGTCTTTTGGGCTTAGCAATTCAGTTTTGGTATTACGTTGTTTTCTTTAGAATTGTAACTAGAGGTTGGTGGTCAGTTTCAGTCTGAATACCTCAACTATAAATATAATCATGAAACTTAGAACATGCAAATACTATTGCCAAAAGCTCCTTCTCAATCTGACCATATTGCATCTCAGTTTGAGTTAGTGTTCTAGATGCATAGGCTACCGGTCTGGCCTCTTGAAGTATAATTGCGCCAAGATTACATTTTGAAGAATCACAGGAAAGAGTGACTGGTTTGTTCACATCATAGTATCTTAAGGTAGGTGGGGTGGCAATTTTCTGCTTAACATCTTCAAATGCCTTCTGGTGCTGTTCCAACCATGACCATGCAACATTTTTGCCCATTAGCTTTCTCAAAGGTGCTGTCAACTCACTGAAGCCTGGTATAAACTTGCCTAAATAGTTGACCATGCCTAGAAAATGTTGTAGAGCTTGTACATTTTCTGATGCTGACATCTCAAGAATAGCTGCTTGCTTGGTCGGACCTGGTCTCAAGCCTGCACTTGTGAACAAATGACCTAAGTATGTAACTTCTGGAAGTCTAAGTTTGCATTCAGAGGCTTGAGTTTCAAGTTTACTTCATGTGCTCGATCTAGAACTTTCTTGAGGTTTCTCTCATGTTCTGCTTCACTATTGCCTCCACCCAGTAAATCATCTACTATTATGGCACAAGGATAACCCAAAAAAACTTGCTCCATTGCACGCTGAAATACTTCACTTCCAGAATTTATTCCAAATGTCATCCTTAGGAATCTGTATCTGCCAAATGGAGTACCAAAAGTAGTTTAAAATTAAGATTTGCAATCAAGCCAAAATGAACTCTTTGCATCCAAGACAGAGAAAACAGTGGCATTCGGTATTAAGGCTGTGACTTTTTCGGCTGTGCGCATTGGATGATATGGTCTCTTTTACACTTCATTCAGGTCACTTGGGTCAATACCTATTCTGATTTCCTTTTTTGTGAGCTGCTACCATGGACAACACACATTCAGTTGGTTCTGTGACTGGACAAATGACACCTTGCTGCACCATTTTATCCAACTGAATCTTACCTTTATCCTGCATAGCTATCGGACCTGTTCTTGCTGGTCTGACTATGGGAGTGACCTCTGGGTCTAACTTCATAGAATACACAACTGGAAGTTTGCCTAACTTGTCATCAAAAACATCAGCATACTCTGAGAAAATGGCTTCAGAAAAATTAGAACTCGGAAATGCACTTACATGATGGACTTCTTTAGCAAAAGAAATCAGATTCATTCTTAAACTATCTTTGAGACTCAATAAAGATTGCACTGATCTTCAGACTACATAGAATAACAAGTTGTAATAGTTATCGGCCAAATAACATGAAAGCATCACTGAACCTTTGGTTTGAATTTCTTCACCTCCATAAGCAACAAGTCTGGCACTACTGGATACATTGAGTTGTTCAAAAGTTCTCACTTTAGCAAATGTGTCTGCTGATATAACATTACACTTTGAACCAGTGTTCACTTTAAGCTCTCTGGATTTGCTATTAATCCGGACAGTACAAAACACTTTGCTTCTTATTAATAAATTCACTGCATCAACTCTTTCATCAAGCACTGATACATCATCTATATAGAAAGCTATCTGCTTCAGATCTACTTGATCAACTTGCTTCTCCGTGTGACCTTTCTTTACAACTGTGTGAGGTTTACTTGATTTACAAAACTTTTGGAAGTGGTTCCATTTTTTACACTTCTAGCGTGGTTGATCAAATGCTAAGCACTTCTCTCTTTTAGACTCGTGATTTGCACCACAGTTGCGACAGTTAACAATAAAGCTATACTTGGGTTTTGCTGATTCATGCTTGTACTGCAGTGAGCTGGAGCAAGATCCTCTCTTAGAACTTACTAGAAAGCTATGTGTCTTCCCTGGAAACCTTGTAGCTCCCACATGGTTGGGCCTAATTTTGTTTGCCATGTGTGGCATACTATCCACATTTGCTCTGGAGCTAATTGAAACCATGATCTTGTCATTAGCAAGCATACTCATGTGTTTTTCTGTCACCTCATGGATTTGACAAATCTCTGTGGCTTTGCCCAATGTTAAATCACTGTCATGAAGTAAAATCTTTCTCACAACAGCACTGTTAATACCACACACAAGCCTGTCCTTTATCAGCTCATCTTTTAAGTCTCCAAACTGACATGTTTTATCTTTGTTTCTCAGGTCAGTTATATAAGCTGCAAATGTTTCCCCTGGTTTCTGATCTCTTATGTAAAACAAATGTCTCGCTAATGTAATATTTGTCTGGGGGTTACACATTTCTCTGAGCTTGTGCTTCAAACACTCTGGGTCTTCTCTTGATTCAAGCCTGTACAACAATATGATGGTTTTCACCTTCTCCTTCATATACTGCAGGTGCATACACAAATGAACGGTTTCTTTCTATAGCCTCTGACCCGGCTAGGTTTAGAAAAATGAATGCCCTGGTACATGCATCTCTATCTGCATAAGCTGCTTGTATAAAAATATCGTACTCTTGCTCATATATTCTCCAATTCGCTGCAGTATTCTGAATCTCAAATATAAGTGGTAGGGGCTTTCAAAATCCATCTGCCATATTAACACATACCAGTGAAGGGTTTTGCAAATAAGCACAAACATACACTCATGCACATATGCCAGAATCTTATACCAGTATTTGTAACTTTAAATGATAAAACAAAATTCCACTCAGTGATCCACTCAAAGTTCTTATTTAGCATTGCGGGTACCCAAACACACTTTATTTACCATAAAACAAAGACAGCGTAAGAACGGCAACAGCAAGGCAATGGCAAACCCTGGATTTTGAAGAACTCCTGTTAATGAGAAGGATGGAAGTGATTGCCGCTCGTATGCTATCTTTGTTTTATTGTGAATAAAATGTTTTTGGGTACCTGCAATGTAAACTAAGAGCTTCAAGTGGATCACAGAGTGGAATTTTGCTTTATTGGTTGGTGTTTTTTCCACTTCACATGCTGTGGTTTGTTTTAAGTATTTGTAACTTTGTCCAATGCCTTTTTGCTTCTGAATTTATACCTTTTGGGATTTTCAAAATAATGATAATGAACAAACTTGCAGTACTTCTGAATAATTGGACTATGCAAAATAAACTTTTTGGGTGCTTTAACACTCTTTTAAAATGCTAAAGTCATTTATCATAATTTTAAGAAACATCTCAATCAACTTTACGATGTGAGTGAAATAAACTCTTGGGCACTGTAACACTCTTATAATATCGTTTTGCAATAAATCACCTCTTATGAGTGTAAGAAACGTATCAAATAACTGTACAATGCAACTAAACTGGACCTCTCTTGTCCAAAACTCAAGAACATTTCGAAGTAGTTGCACTTTGTGAAGAACTGCATACAGCACACTCAAATGTCCCCAAAATGGCAGTATCTTGCTAGGCAACTCTTTACAGTGCAAGAAACACTCTGTAATGGCAACACTTTGACTGTATTTCAAGAAATAGTTGCACTTTGCACACAATAAACTCTTTGAAATACATACACAATAATAATCACATGCTGTAAGCACATTTACATACTTTCAGATACTTAGAATAACTTTAGTTATGCCCTTGGTACAATATGAAGTCATAGTTATGCCAAAACATAACACTTTGTCAATATACTTGCAGTTGCCTTGCTTTATTTTTGCTTAATATACACCTTTTGCCCTTATTATATTCATTTTGCTCATTTAAGCCCTTTTTATGCCCAATGTACTTTTCTTGTGCTCATTTTACAGTAAACATGCCCAGTTTTGCTTTAAACACACTCATTTTACTTTAAACATGCTCATTTTATCTTTAAACACACTCATTTTACACTAAACATGCCCAGTTTTGCTTTAAACACACTCATTTTACTTTAAACATGCTCGCTTTATCTTTAAACATGCTCATTTTGCTTTACTGTTAATTGTTTCATCAAATACCTTTATTTTAAACATTTCTTTTAGCCAGCAAACTTTTTTGTGCCTTCCGCTTGCTCAATAATGTGGTTTGTGCTCTTGTAATACCCTGTTTTGTCGCTTCTGTCAGATAAACAGTTTGTGCTATTTCTCATTACCTTTGATTCTTTTCTGGCTCTTTTTGTGCTCGTTTCTCTTCACTGTCGTCTCTGCACCTCATGGCTCTGGATTTTATTCTCTTCAATCCCGGTTCTGACACCATTTATTTCATACAAACATATCACTATAGAAGTTTACTGACTTTAACTTGAGTAACTTGTATACAAACTAACAACTGTGATCATGCATGCTCTTACTCTTGCTGCTCTTACAAAATAGCACTAGGGAGTGCACGTGTCTGGAATTTATATGTGCATGTACAGCCTTGACATGCTTTTTAAAGAAACAGCACACCTCACTTGCATGCTGATCTACAGCTTATAACAAAGGAAATGGGGGTGTTGGTTTACTCAATGCATTACAATATAGAATGACCTAAGCCATATTACAATATCTGAGAACTAAGGAAACGCTAAAAATATTTGGTAATTTTGTGAATTAATGCCAGTTAAAATAGTATAATCAAAAAAAAGCCAACACAGTGTTGCTGCTAATATCTGTATCAACCACTCTCCCCAATTCTTTGACATAAAATACATGCTTTAAGAATATCTTAATCTTTAGTCTGGAACAACAATCACATTATTGTCTGACAATGTTGCAAATAAGTTACTTATCAACATTTATCAAATACCATTTTTGCCCTGATGGTTGTTAACAGTCAGGTGGAATATACAGGCTTAATATAAAATGGTAAAGAGTGAGTAATGATATTATGTTAAAGCATATTTTAGGAATCTGTCTCCAATAATCATCTTTTTTTTTGTATTAGTACATTGCTGGTATTATACCCTGACAACTTTAGATATACAGTATGCTGAAAGAAAATATAAACTTGAAATGGAAACCAAATGCAGATTACTTATAAGTACTGGTATGAGTTAGTAATAATGTCTAATCTTTAAACCCTCCATTGCTGTATCTCATACTGATCGGTCTTGCCGTAGGCTGCTTGGCTTTCACTGCTGTATGAGCTACATTCCACCCCTTCACTACATCCACTGAAACCTTCCCCTATAAGAGATTCTACAGCGAGACTCTGCTAGAACCCCTCAAAGAGCTTCAAACAGATAGCCCCTCTCAAGATATATAAAGTCTGTACAAGCTACATTCCACCCCTTCACTACATCCACTGAAACCTTCCCCTATAAGAGATTCTACAGCGAGACTTTGCTAGAACCCCTCAAAGAGCTTCAAACAGATAGCCCCTCTCAAGATATATAAAGTGTATGTATTGTCATCTGTTAACTTAATTACTACCTGTGCTCACTACCACAGGGCCCAAACTTTTCCTGCACTAGCCAATCAGCCTACTGAGCTCTTTTTAAGCTTACCCCTTTACTCTCTTACCCTCTAAGCTCTATGACACATACTTTTTGTACCACTAGGTGGCACTGTGCCTCCATTTTCATATAAGTCTACCCTCTTTCCTATTCTACTCGCTACTTACTTACCCCTCTGGCCAGCTCTACCCTGTGCTTTGCTCTACTGCCTTTCTCCCCTCACACTCTCCAGCCCAGACCTACCTCTGCTGGTTCAGTATTTCACAGTCTTTATTTTATCCTATAGCTGGCTGATTGGTTTCTGCCAGCCACCTTCTCTCCAGCTCTTCCCGCTCCATTCGCACTGCGGACTCACTCCGCTCCCCTACCCTACCCCCAATTCCCACCCACCCCTGAACAATTACCTTTATACTTCTCTTGCCCCTCCCTCTTATCCCCACTACTCAATACCTATCCACCTCACAATACCTCCCACCAATTGCCTCCACACCAATACTCTTCCACTTATACTCCACCCATCTCCCACTCCCTCCTCCTCTCTCACTTAACTCCTACTTTACCGTCTTTTCCTTATAAAACCCCCTTTCTTCCACAGCCTTCTCTCCCCTACAAATCCACACATATATATCTCTCTCTCCTCTTCAACATGGTCTCCATAAAATACCACACCCTCCATGTTCATTGCCTCTCTTCTCTTTTCTCTTTTCCTAATCCCCTTATTCTATACTAGCTCACATTCCTCCTCTACTTGCCGAATATTACCTACAAAAGTAACCTCCACACTAATCCCACCTCATCCTCACTATTACCCTAATTTCCACTCTATCTCCCCCTTTCTCGTTCAACACAACGCAATGCACCTATTCCACCCTAAAACCTTCCTCCTCCCCTGCAAAGTTAACATATGTTCACCTAACCTAATCTCAACTCTCCCTAAACACATACAAAACAAACCCAAATGGCTAAAGGATTTTGCCTGTAACAACATAATCCTTGCCGGAGATATCCATCCCAACCCTGGTCCTACACACTGTAACAACAACACCAACCCCTCAATTTCTCCCTCACATATTAATAGCCTAAAGATCTTCACCATCAATGCACAGAGTCTTAGTAACAAAGCCCACCAATTCCACACTTGGCTAAGCCAAAACCAACCTCACATCCTAGCTATATCTGAAACATGGCTTAAACCCTTCAAATATGACTCAGAGATCCTACCCCCAGGATTTAATATTCTCAGAAACGACCGACTAGTTAAAAAAGGTGGCGGCACTGCCTTAGTCTACCCTAACCTCCTCAACTTAATTCCCCTCCAAATTCTAATCCCACAATTCCAAAACACTGAACTAACTGCTGGACTACTAAAGCTAAACAAGCACAAAAATATATGCTTCATTGCCCTCTATATCTCACCTGGTAACAATTGCTCAACTCTCAAAGAAATCCTCCTATGGGCATCCACCAATATTAACTATGAAACTTATATCTTAGGTGACATTAATATTGACTGGAATAAAATCATCAGCCACTCACCATCCCTATCCATCAATCTCTACAACTTTACCCAATTAATCCACACTATCACTCGACCAAATACAACAAATCCCCCTGGAACCAGTTTAGATTGGATCCTAGACTCAAATCCTAATAAAATAACTAATTCTGGCTCAATTCCTGATACCATTAGTGACCACCTTCCAGTCTTCATCCATCGCTCCACTAACTCTTCCCCATACCAGCATCAATTAATTCACACTCGTAATCTCACTAACTTTAACCCTACAACTTTATCAAACATATTCAGACAAATGAACTGGCAATCTCTAAATACCCTTCCCCTTGACAAAGCCTTAGACTACTTCAACTCTATCTTCCTTAACACCCTAAACTCCCTAGCCCCTCTAAGATATAAAAGAATAAAAACTAACATAGCTCCATGGCTATCCAAACAAACAAAACAGGTCATGCACCAAAGGGACAAACTTTGGAAGCTCTACCAAAATAATAAACTGCCAAATACCTTGCTTCAATATAAACAGCTTCATAACCTTGCAAAACAGCTAATAACCAAAGACAAAAAATTCTACTATATCACACTCCAGTCCAATAACAATAAAAACTCAAAGCAATTCTGGAACTCAATAAAATTGCTCCTCCATCCAAGCTCAAAGAATAATCCCTGTCCAGACCCAAGTAAATCCAATCTGGAACTAGGCTCTGAATTAAATTCATTTTTCACCGAATCCATCTCTGGCCTTACCAAATCCTTTCCTAACAATAACCCAACTGCCCATCACCCTTCCCCCTCAAACCCATCTAACAACCCTCTTTTACTCTTTGAGCTCAAACCCATCACCACTAACTTCATAAAAAGACTCCTATCCAAACTTAAACCATGTACTAACGCTCCTGACAATATTCCCCCCTGCTACCTAAATTATGCTGCTGATGGTATTGCTCTCCTAATTAGCATCATCGTAAACAGATCCATAAATGAATCCTATGTCCCTAAACTTTGGCTCACAGCTTATATCATACCTCTACACAAAGGTGGCAAAAATGCCAGTGTCTCTAATTTCCGCCGTATTACCCTGCTCTCTCCACTCTCCAAAATCCTTGAAAAGTGCATCCACTACCAACATATGCCATTCCTGACCCAAAATAGTCTCCTCACACCCACTCAGCATCTCTTCCACCCTGCCCACAGCACCATTACCACTCTTCTCTCCTTCCTTGAAACTGTCAATCAAGCCCGAAACTCAGGTCACCACGTTTCTACAGTACTACTAGATCTATCTAAAGCATTTGACACCATTTCCCACAAGCGCTTACTCTGCCATCTCTCAAACCTTCATCTCTCACCAAAAACATTATCCTGGTTCTCCAGCTATCTATCTGACAGATCACAGGCAGTCAAATGGAAGAACTCCACCTCTTCCTTCTTACCTACCCCAACTGGAGTTCCTCAGGGATCCATCCTTGGGCCCATGCTTTTCAACATTTTCATCAATAATTTTCACACTGCTATCCCTGACACAAAAATTATTCAATATGCAGACGATTCTACCTTAATCTGCTCTGCTACTAACCTCTCCGAACTGCTGACAAAAACCCAAGCTGCATTCTCCGCAGCAGAAAACTGGATGCACCATAACCACCTCTCTCTCAATGCAAATAAATCTAAAATCCTACTATTCCCCCCCTCTAAGACCTTTTCATTCAACAAAAATGATTTCAAACTTCTTAGCCAAACTAACTCACCCATAGAAGTGGTGTCTTCTGCAAAACTCCTAGGCATAATTGTGGACGAACACCTCAAGTTCGACACACATATACAACAAGATATTAAAAAAAAACACCAAAAGCTAGGTATGTTGTATAGGAGCAATCACTTTCTCTATCACTCCACTAGACATACTCTAGCCACTACTTATCTTCTCCCTTCCTTATTATATGGAGCCCCTCTCCTAACCAACCTGTCCACCTCTACAACCTCCAAACTAGAAAACTGCTACAATAAAATCTCCAAATTTGCCACAAATTCAAAAAATTCCACCCACCACTACCTCACCCTTAAATCATTACATTGGCTCGAAATTTCAAACCACCTTGACTACCTGCAACTATCCACAGCACATAGACTTGTATTTCATCCTACAAAATGCCCTGCTCTAGCTAATATTTTTCCCCCTTATATTCCTAATAGAACTCTCAGATCAGAGCACCAGAATCTAATTGCTATTCACAAACCTAAGCATCCTACTGGCCAGCTTCTCCTCTCATATGCTCTAGGCAAAAAATGGAATGCCCTCCCCACCTCACTAAGAACCACTCCTAGCTCTGACAACTTCATAACCCAGCTTTTCAAACACATGTCCACTAAATGGAAATGTTCCTGCTTCCACCCTACTTAATCTTCTTTCTAAGTTTATACCCTAGGGGTCTCTTCTTTTCATACTTTAACTCTCTACAATCTCCCATAGTCTTATACCTATTACCCTTCACAAGCTCCCTATAACTCCTATAACTCCTTAACTTTACTCCCTCTAACCTTCTAACAATTACTACAACTATGCTCGCATGACTCAACTTTGTAAATAATGTAAATATTGTAAATAGTTTTCTACTTCAAAAACGTGCATGTTAAGCAAGCATATCCAGAATTCCTCTCTTTATATATGTAACTGACTTCCACACTCAGCACTTCAGTACCATTGCTTAAAGGAAACTGTATAACCCGTAACGTCTCTCTCTAGGAATTCTGCTAACTATGCTTGTGAATATTCTTATTTTTTAACTCTTTTTACAATTTTATCTTGTATACTCCTGTGTTTTATTGTAACAGATTTTGTACAATGCTTTCTTGGAGCTTTTCTCCCCGGGCCTCCACTGAAAATGGGTCATGTTGGTCCAGTGGACTTCCTCGGTAACCAAACTGGAAATAAATAAATAAATAAAATAATGTTGGTACCAAATGAGATAATATAATTGATAATGTAAACTGGGGTTTAAGACAATAATTAGATAATAAACAAAAAGTTGCTTTTTGACTGTAGGTATAAGAAACTGTAGGAATAAGAGACTGAGGGCAGTATTCATATTCCAGGGGGCTAACTGGCATGCGTTTATTTGGATTTTAATTGAGAGTTTATTATAAATGGACTCTGTTTTAAATCATCATAAATCATTGTTATCAAAAGGCAGTTGTTTATGGTTTAAAAGGTACATGCAATGGGTCTATGTTTGGCTACTGAATCCTAAAAATCTCAAACCACAAAATAATGAACGTAAAACAGCAAAAGGGACATTCATAGAGCAATGGCAGCTTCAAATAAAAAAAACATTGAATGGCCATAGTTGGCCTTGGCCAACAACCACGAAGTAGCATGATGCATAAGGTAAGTGAAGGGAAACCTTTTAAATGTGCCCTATTCTCCACTACAGTGCAATCTCGGAGTTGGTATATATAGTTGGGGGTGAGGGGGTGCAGGCCCCACCTTGGTTGGCTGTGTGTGGGATGTTGGCTGACTGTGGCCATTTGATGTATTTCTTTGGGGTCTACATTATAACATCGAATGCTTAAAATAGTGAACACTGTATAATTGATCCTTATAAATCGAAATGGCAAAATGCCAAACACACAGAACAGATTTTTTTTTCCCAGGGGAAAAAAGTCGCTGCTCAAAAAAAAAAGAGAAAGAAACCCAAACACAAAATAAAGTGGAGGGCTTCATCCCCCTACTTAACTATACCAACTCCGAGATCACACCACAGTGGAGGAAATGGCAAAGTCACAAAAATGGCCCAGTGATTTTTCCCCCGGGACAAAAAAAATCGCTGTTCCATGTGCTCAGGATTTTGCATTTTCAATTTAAAATGGCTGATCAAACAGCGTTCGCTGATATAATAGGGAACCTTTTTTTGATGTTGCTGCTGTTAAATAAATGTCCTTTTTGCTGTTTTATTTTCGTTGTTTCATAGTTCAGACTTTCTGGTATTTGGTAGCCAAACATAGACACCATACAATAGGTATTGTACTAAACAAGAAAAAAGGCAAGTGAGAAAAAGGTTACAAGAACATATTAAGCACATCAAATGCTTCCATAACTAGTCTAGTGGCCATACTTTTTTTGTGTGAAACATAAACAAGTTCCAAGGAACTTAACCCTTTTTATTATGTATGTAAACACACACATTTCTTTTTGAATGTTTCTGAAATGCTACTTTTTAAGGAGGCTTGTTTTATATTTGCTTGTAACACTTTATAACCCAATAGATTAAGTAATGGAATGTTTATTATAGATATTTTTATTTATAATAAGTTGCTTTCAGAAGGTATTTATTATTTATTCTGTCTGTAAGGGAGATTTTAATACTGCAGTCTTTACTTTCATCTTAGTGGTGAGTGACTGATAAATATTATAACAGCTATTCAAAGAACTGTTTTTGTAAAATGTTTCAGAACCTTTGAAGGCATTGCCAAAGCAATAGTTGGTTTGTGTTGCCTGTATAAGAAATAAAATTAGATTTTTTGAATTTACTGGGAGCTCATTTGCCAAAGGCATATTTCTTCAGGAGGAAGGCAGTTGACTCTTACATCCTATGTGTTAAAGCATACAGAGATGAGGTAAGAGCAGATGTTCATATTCCAAACCTTGCTGAAAATGTTCCACATATTGAGAAATTTAATTGCAATTTTATAATATTTTTGTGAATTATTACCACCCTGGAGAGGTGGAAATATGCTTTACAGAGGAGAGGAATGAAGGTCTGCAGGGCTAAAACAGAATATATGTGTGTAAATGAGAGGGAGGGTAGAGGAATGGTGAGGATGCAGGGAGTAGAGTTGGTAAAGGTGGATGAGTTTAAGTACTTGGGATCGACAGTTCAGAGTAATGGTGAGTGTGGAAGAGAGGGGAAGAAGAGAGTACAGGTAGGGTGGAATGGGTGGAGAAGAGTGTTAGGAGTGATTTGTGACAGACAGGCACCAATAAGAGTGAAAGGGAAGGTCTACAAGAGGGTAGTGAGACCAGCTATGCTATATGGGTTGGAGACGGTAGCATTGTCGAAAAGGCAGGAGTCAGAGTTGGATGTGGCAGAGTTAAAGATGTTAAGATTTGCACTGGGTGTGACTAGGATGGACAGGATTAGGAATCAGTATATTAGAGGGTCAGCTCAGGTAGGACAGTTTGGAGACAAAGCAAGATAGGCGAGATTGCGTTGGTTTGGACATGTGCTGAGGAGGGACGCTGGGTATATTGGGAAAAGGATGCTAAGGATGGAGCTGCCAGGTAAGAGGAAAAGAGGAAGGCCTAAAATGAGGATTATGGATGTGGTGAGAGGGGGCATGCAGGTGGATGGTGTGAAAGAGCATGATGCAAAGGACAGGAAGAAATGGAAACAGATGATCCGCTGTGGCAACCCCTAACGGGAACAGCCAAAAGAAGATAATGATGATTACCATAAAGAACTTTGCTGTTAAATGAGCACTATGATTTGAGAGAAATGTCAACTCTGTTTATCTAGTCTAGAATTAATGAATTTATGTCAAACTGATGTTATACAAATTAAATAATTATTTTAATGTGAGTAATATGCACAAGCAATTTTTATCATGGAAATCAAGCAGTTGTTAAAATTATCTATTAATAAAAAAGCGCACATGATGAATAGTTTTATATTCCTAGGGAATGGGAAATATATCTGCAACAGTTTCACTCCAGCACAATATTCTGTTGGATGGTATAAGCTTTCCATTTATTGCAGGTGTTACACTAAACTTTTACCCAAACAGCATGCACTCACACAAACACACACACATCTATACAGCTACATCTACATATCTATATCTGTACCTATCTATTTCTATCTACCTATATAAGTATATTGGTGTAGAACATTATATCTATGACATATTTTATCTACAAAAAAAGTGTCCCAATTGTTCTAAACACAAATGACTGAAGCACATTTGATAGAAAAGTGCGTAAAGCTATAGAAAAGGATGGCTTGTGTGATTCTGGATCATAGAACTTACAATACAAATTAGCTAATGTCCTCTGTTATTTTGTATCACTGTCTCTAGAAGTTTGTTTTTGTATACTTCCAGTGATTTAATTAATGGTGGTGTGGGAGTATAGGGGGCTTGCCCTCTTGCAAAAAAAAAATAGATGTTCTGGAGAAGTATTTGCTGTATATGAAGTTTTAGATGTAATGTGATTCAACTAAGTGGGTTTTAGACTAAATCTGTACTAGATGAATTTTTTACATGATTTGTGATTAGATGAAGAGCATCTTAGATAAAAGGTAAAACATGGGTGCATCTATTTTCTTTGCCGGCAGTAATGATCAACATCCGGAATATCAACCTGAAAATGCCAAAAACAGAACATCAGCATGTACTGTGCATGCATGTTCTGACGATTTGCCCTGGAGTAGGTGAGACCAAAAGCCAATGTTTTACAGTTGGAGTAAGCCTCCCCCAAACCCTACACAACCTGCTGATTACATACACTAACTTCAAGAATGCACAATCTCTAGGGAAAGGGGAATATTCACCTGCCCATAGATTATTGATCTCAGCCAAATGGTGCCGACCAAACAGATGTTGACCTACTGCCCATTCGATGTTGGGTAATACATCCATAAATCTATATATTTATATACACACACACACACACACACACACACACACACACACACAGATATATATATATATATATATATATACACATATCCTTCTAAAGTCACATGATATATAGCACCAATGATTTTTTAATTAATTTATATATAAACATACATAAACTAATAAACTAATACTACCCTATAGAAAATCAGAACATACAACACATATGAATAAATAAACATAACTACATTAAAAACACTCTAGAATCAAACTTTATATGAGAAAAGTTTTAAAATACTGGAAAAAGAAACAAATTTGTTTAAGCCTGGTGGAATACAAGCATTCAGCCTAAGTTGCCACAAGGCTTCTTTTGCATTCAATCAACTCAGCCCAAGGACCACCTAGAGGATTTTTGTAAAGTGCATCTATCCCAAAAAATACAAATTCAAATTGGGATACTTAACCATGTGTTTGTATAAGGAATTGATAAGTTGTTTATTTTTTATATCATGTAAATGTTCATAAAGCCTTTCTTTGAATTTAGCTTGGTCTTACCTACATAAAATCTCTCACATTTCCTACATTTAGCTAGGTAGATAAGACCCATAGAATTGCAGGTGTAATGAAAGGGAGTATACAGACTGCTTATTGACCTTTACTACAGCTGCTTCCAAGATATATTTACACTGGGCACAATACCCACATTTAAATATGCCTTTCCTCCTGTTGATCAAAACACCTAACTGATTTTCATTCACCAACACGTCTTTTAAGGATCTCCGTCTCCTAAAAAGAATTCTAGGTTTATGTCCTACCAAGTCTAATAGCCCATCAAAACATTGAAATATTTTCCAGTTTTTTCTTAAAGTCCTATAAATAAATTAATGCTCCTGCGTAAAAGTAGTAATAAATGAACAGGAGAATTTTTCCATTTTCAGTGGTTGCTCAGGGAGAAAACCTCCATATGCATCTTAAACATACAAATACATACTATTACAGAAATTTTACAGTATAATAAATAACATTTTCAGACAATATACATATTACAAAATACAAATTAAGAGATATGCCATGCAAACTGAGAGTTACAGTAAGTACAGGTTCTTTAAAGTAACAATTCAGTTAAATATAACAAACTTAAGAATATTTGAATATAGCAGTTAGTTGGAAAGAGCTAGCTAGAATATTAAGAGCAAGGAATTCTACAGCCTCTTAGCCTGGGCTAGTACAAGTACAAAGCCAGGAGTCATTAAGGAAACTTTTCGGGGAATTGTCAAACTGATGAGGATTGATAGTAGTTCTAATAGTAAGAGGAAGAGAATTCCAAACATTTGCTACATTGTGAGAATATGAGGAATCACTAGCAGTTCTGGTTGATTTGCTCACTTATAGTAGTGATTTATTTTCAGATCTAAGACTACGGTTGTTAACATAAGGTTTTAATATGTTTAACAGGGCTGGAATTCTTTCAGCCAGATATAGTAGTTTGTGTGCCATGATTAGTTGATTGTATGATAATAGCTGTGGCAATTATAGCCAAGATAGTTTTTTTAAGGAGTAACAGTGGTGACTCATGATGTGGACGGCCAGCAGCAAATGTTGCTATATTGTTATAGCATATATCAAGTTTCCTTAGATCTGCCTTTTTTAGATTAACTAGAATAGGGAAGACATACAGCAAGGTTGACAGGAAATGGGTTCTAGAAATAGCAATTCTAGAAGTATAAGTTAGGAATTTTTTGTTCCTGTATAAGATACTCAGTTTTTTATGAACTTTCTTTATTGTTTGGGATATATGTAGATCAATCCGTAGGTTATTATCAACTACAACGCCAAGTCATTTTGCTTGAAATTCAAGGATGATTGTTGTATTATTGCCAGAAGTAATATAGAAGGTGGTAGAAATGTATGAGAGTCTAGCAGGATGGAAGATCATAAGTTTAGTTTTTTTGGGGTTAAGTATGACCTGAGATTTAGATAGCCATAATTCAGTATCAAGAGAAGGACTTCTGGGTTATGTCTTGGAGGTGTTGAAGTGTAGGTGCAGCACATATAAGTCTTGTGTCATCTGCATATTGGATAATGGAAGCTAGTGACGTAGCAGTACTAAGGTCATTTTAAAGATACTGAAAAGTAAAGGGCCCCCTAATGTAATGGGAAGAAGTGGGGAGAGGTCATGCTTCCATTTTATTGCTAACTCCAACCACGAAATTCCAGCACATGTAACCACAATATTAAAATTCCAAATGGAAAAGTTTAAACCAGGTTTGAATGTGCATGTTTTTATTATGGTTTGAACTGTTATAGTTAGTTGACAAGTTCATTTAGTTTTTGGGTTGGGGGGTTGTATTATAATTTAGTATTTTGTTTTTTGGTTGACTGTGTCTTTAAATAGAAATGCTACATATTATTTGGTGATTAGCACTCCCTGCTAATACACTGATGACGCCATAGGGCAAAACTGGTTTGTGGTCTGTCCACTACTATTTTCTTTATTCATTATATTATACTGAATTAAAATTAATATTTGAGTACCCGATTTGATTGTCTTTTCCATTTGGAATTTTAATATTGTGGTTACTTGTGCTGGAGTATAGTGGTTGGAGTTTTATATATATATATATATATATATATATATATATATATATATATATATATGTGTGTGTGTGTGTGTGTGAGAATCTTGAATTTGGTTGACACAGCAAAATGTGAACAGCTGCTTGATCAACCGCAGGTGGTCAACAAGTGCAGGTGGTTCACAAGTGTACTAGATCAACAATCCCTTGGTGGGGGAATATTCCCTTTCCCTAGGGATTATGTAATCTTGGAGTTAGTATATACAACTAGCAGGGGGTGGAGGGTGCAGGATGCAAAAAACAATGTTTTTTTTTCTTTGCACGCAGTGAGGATTTTCATTCATGTGTTGTTGACTTATGATGTCTGCATTATCCACCTTTTATGGTCAATGTTCTTGCCATCAACCTTTTGCTGTGTCTACCAAAGTAAGTAATCCTATATCTATTTGTTTCTCTCTCTCTCTCTCTCTCTCTATATATATATATATATATATATATATATATCTGTTTATCTAGCTATCCATTTATCTGTATAAACATTCATACGCAATATATGTATGAATATCTGTATATGTATGAAATGTGCATGCTAGAAAAGTAAGTGGAATTTAAGACCCAGTCATAGAAATGTGAGATGAAATGCTTCTTTTTGGGTTATTCAACCACAGTGAAATTAGCTTGACTTTGCTTATCAAACTTAAATATTGGAGAAAGTTTGTAAATTGATATTCTTAGCAGGTTTAATTGTGGAACTATATTTTATTTAAACGACTGCTGTCCCTCCTTTCAGCAACTGTAATTAAAGTGTTATGAAAGCAGAAATCTTTCAACAGAAGAAGGTTCATTATTTATTGCAATGTTGGGGCTGTCAATTACAGTTAGTGGTTATAATACTAGGAATTCCTTGAATAGATCTAGTTTCTTGAGGAATTTTTGAGTGATGAATATAAAGAAGTGATACACTCACCATAATGCTCCATCTATGTTGTCCATTTTCATTCTTCTTCAACAGCTGGGTTCGGATCTCACCCTCGGACCTGACTCTGTGATTATTTTAGCTCATGGCCACTTAAAAGCTCTCAAGCTTTTCCCTTACTCATAATGCACTAACCTCTAACATATCTCAGATCTTCTTTGCTGGTTGACATAATGGAAGAAATATTATAATAATATTTCTGGTAGATTAAGCCATTATCTGGAGCTCATTATAAGGAAGAGTGATGTCCTTATAAGTTCTTATTCTTCCAGAAATCAGTGTTAAAAAGGTTGGGGTTTGGTGGGAGGGAAGTTGGGGAAGAATGAAAATGGAAAACACAAATGGTACATTATGGTGAATACATAACTTCTTTATCTGATGTTGTCAATTTTTATTCATGCCTCAACTAAAATCCTAGGTGGACTCTAAGGAAAGATATTCATGAACATAGCTCATCCAAAGGCTGCTCTTCCCCTTGAGACCAGATCCAGTTTGTAGTGAGTAATACAGTTTTGAGGATTGGCCCAAGTTGCAGCCGCACATATGTCATCCATGGAAGTGCTAGAGAGAAACATTGAAGAAGTAGCCATGGACCTAGTTGAATGGGCTCTTAAAGCTTTTGTTAAGGGCAGACCCAACTTGTCATACACAAATGGCATACAATCTGTCAGCCATCTGGCTAAAGTTACCTTTGCAACTAATGTACCCAATTTAGAATCTGCAAAGGAGGCAAATAATTGATCCGTCTTTGGTATGTACATAACCAGACATACCCAAAACAGCAGAGGCACCCAAAGCAGACACCCAAACAACCACCACCTCAAGACATAACACACACAACACACATACCACACACAGTCGGTGTGCTAAACAGTCACAGCCCCTTAAGGCCAAACACAATGCACCACACACACTGCGTCTTTGGTACCCGCATAGTCAGACACACTGGCGTCCAGCTCCCAGATTGAGAGGTAAAAAGGAGTTGCCTGCCTGCCTGTCGAGCTAGAATCCCGCCACATAGCATAAGCACTCAGGTCTCAACAGCAGGTACAAGTACGACTCATGTCAGTGTCCATGCTGGTATAGCACGACCTGAGGACTTACCTCCAGCGGACTACACATGAAGAGACATTGAGGCTCTCTGATTATGTAGCCCAGGCAGGTATGACCCTGACCTTGGCAGTATCCTTACCTTCACCCCATGATGATGCTGTCTGAAGATAATGATTTTAGCTTTAATAATTGGCTTAAACTCTGGTGTCAAAGGGAGGGAATGTTCGTATGCCTGCCTGGGATGACATGGACAAGCCACGCTGGTCGCGGGGGGGCTTGCACCTCACCCACCCTGGGCTTCGGATATTGGCAAAGGCTCTTACCAATCCTATAGTGCCTTTTAGTCAAAGGCTCAAATTCTAAACCTACCACCTAAGGACTAAAAAGGGAAAAAAAAGGAAGGTAATGCTATGCTCAATGCCAAAAACCTCAAGATCAACGCACTCAGGCCCTTCTCAGTTCTGAGAATGTCTGTGCTGATGTCTGTGCTGTGACTGTTCACCTGGTTCAAGGCTCCTGAGAGCACTACAGGTTTTACCCTTTACCATGCGTTCGGCCCCAAAAAAAACCAAAACAGGAGAAAGGAGGGGTGTCCATATTCATCAAGGATCACACCCATGGGAGGTTGATTCAGCAACGCACGATGCATTGGAGACCATCCAGGTGCAATTAACCATAAACCAAACTTTGCAGCAAAATTTGCTCCATGCAACAGGCCACCCTCACAAGGCCACTCTTCTCACAAAGCTGAAAACATAAATGTATCTCAGATAAGAAAACACTAGACACCATCAACTGTGGTGACTTCAACTACCCTAATATCATCATATCACTATTTAATACTAGCTCTCCTATTTATTCATTCCTGGAAATCATAAACAACAACCCCATGGAACAACTACAACTACCATCCCACAAGACAAGAATCATCATTGACATCATCATCGATCACTTAGGATCACAATGTTCAACACCGAGTATACCCCTCACTGGTGTGATCAGATCAACTAATATCATTGGAGGAGGTCCTCATCCCACCCCACCTGTGAAGACCACAGTGAAAAAACTTCAAAACAAGCCGGCTTTGTAAACTTGTAAAGAGTCCCGTGGTCTCCTTTAAGTCCCGGAGCGGCGTGCCGTAAACACCCAAGCGCTGGATCACTGCGGCATTTCCTTCTACAAGCACAAAAGCGACTGCATGGATCAGGCACACAAAAACAAAACAAAAACTCCAAAAACCAAAGGCAAACGTGGAGGACAGCAAACAGGAGCCAGCTACAACAAAAACAACAAAGGCTAGCTCTACTACAAAGATGAGAGCAAAATCCTTAAAAAGTAAGACACCTTTGATCAAAATACAAAAAAAACTAAGAATAAATCATCCAAATCATCAATGAGAGAAAACAGAGAATCATCGTAGGAAGAGAAAAAGGCCTTCATAAGGCCTTCTTTAAACCTGGGTGGAAACTGGGTGGAAATGTCAGAATATACTCCAATGATTGGAAAATTAATGATGTGACAGTGCTGAACAATATACTGGCTGACATACTGGCTGAGTTGCATGCAAACCCCTCAGATACCAGAGGTGCAACCTCCCCTCACATTCAACCCGCTAATCTCAGAAGAGGGTTCCACTGCTCCAAAAAAACAACACAAAACCGGATGGTGCCATGGACTAAGTGGTGTCCCGGCTAATGTGCTCCAAACAACTCATTAAGAATTAAACCCGCCAGTTCAGACAGTTCGCCTAATCTTAGAGGGCAACTAGGAGTCGTGCCGGTCCCACTTCACACTGTGGTCCCACTTCACCAAAGCGGTGCCTCCACCGACCCTGAAAAGCCCATCCCACCTCAACGACAAGGAAATTCATGCAAAAGCAGAAGAGAGGATCAGGATGGAATTTGAACCCAGGAAGGGAACTTGCTTTCTTTTGGCATCAAATGCAGTTTTACTTTTCAAGGAGCATCATGCCTTTTAAACCAAGTCACCTTTTTGAAACAGTCAATTCCATACAGCCTACCTACCCCTGGCCCATGCAGCACGACACAATACAGCAATAAATTTGACATCGCCGAAAAACTGTCAGCTTATGAAAAAACCCTCATCATCACAAGAAAAGGTCTTACATCACAAGATGGGTTGCACCACAGGGAGTGGTTGCCAAACATGGGTCCATTGCTGGCTGTGTGTCAGAGTCAAAGCCCACATCACACTCAAAGCCTGTCAGGAGTCGTTCGGGGGTGCCCTCTTGTTAAGCATCTACTTTTCTGTCTGACAAGCAAAGTACACAGGGTGCAGCTGACAAAGGTTTACATAACACTTGCAACTGACTGCATATATCCTATATCTGACACACATATCATTCAGAAGGGTCTGGTCTCAAATGGATGGATGGTGCCAGAGCCAGCTAGCTAGTTAAGTTAAGCAGAAATGTAGTCATTAGGTTCCCGGGAAAAACAAAGGTTAAAACTAGCTACCATATAGGTGGGTGAAACTGAGGGAGCGAAGAAACAGTTCGAGATGGATCCTTTCAGGTTGATCAGTAACCTATCGTAGTTTACTCGTCCTGCAAGTAATTAGGGTGAGGGATTCACATCTGCCCCATCGATCATGAAGATTGTCATCCTGATCAAGGGAGGTCAGACGTCCCCTGTACTACAGCTCATCAGACCAATGATTGAGTACAATGCTCCATTAGGAATATGTCTGACCCGACACCTCACAGAGCTGGAAGGCCCCAAAAGTTCCTCTCACCAAAAGGATAAAAGGTCTCAGACCATATGTATTAAACTGTCCGACTGAAGAACTTTAGCTCTATTCAGTGGAAGCTTACCATAAGGCTAGCCAGGTGAGAGAGCTGACGACCAAGGCACCTCAAAAATCAGATTTGATGACCAACTACTCATGGCAAAAAGACCCCTCACCCTCAGAACAAAGGGGGCCGGGCTGGAGGGGACTTTCATCACCCAAGACTCCCTAACATGCTGGAGGGACATCTTCATCATGTCCCGAGAGAGGCTTTGTGGAACAAAATGCGATGCATTGTGAGGCAGAGCATTGGACTGGCCATGTTCAAGAAATCTTGACCATGGAATGGGAGATGCGCCAGATAAAGGCAAAAAGTTGGGCTGCTTGGCTCTGTGACAGAATGGGGGCAAAACAAAGGGCATAACTTTCTTTCTAATAATATGGTGGTAAGCCACAAAACTCTGGGCACTATGACATAATGCCCTTGAACCCAACAACTGGAATGTCCACAGAGGTTCCTCACTAAAAGAATACAGGGCATAAGTAATATGTCCTATGCAGACCACCTCAAGGCCCTATCCCTGTAGTCTGTCTCCTCCAGGCTTTTGAGGGGAGATCTATGCCTGGCATACAGGGCATTGCCAGACCCTACTCTGATGGACCTCCTGCATATCCACAAAACAAACAGTAGCAGAATTACCCATTCTAAAGCCTGTGATATAAATAGGACCTGCTGGAGAGATAGGTATGTATCCCAGAGACTACCTCATCTTTGGAACAGGCTCCCCATCCATGTGAAGCAGAGTTCCTCCCTAATCTAATTCAAGTGCAACTTAGACAATTGGATGAGAAACCGGAAATTCATCCCTGGCTTGGCACCTATGTCTCTGATGCAGACAGGTAACCTGTAAAAGGATCATCTCCCAGGCCCATGTTTACACTTATCAGGGGTATCAGAACTCAGAGAGTTGGGGTGCATGGCAAGGCTTAAAAAAGTCATTGTGGTCGTTAGCTTAGTAAACACCTATGAACCTATAATTTATTTTGTTCTATGTAAGTAAAAATGTAATTGTCTATGAACATCCAATAAGTGCAACATAGATTCATCTTTGTTTGCAAATTATGTAAAGAACACTGGCAGATTAGTGGACTGGTTGATGTTACAGTCTGACACCACAGTAGGAAGGAAAGAAGGATTGGTTTATATTGTTACTCTATGCCTGTGAAAAATCAAGTAGGGAGGTTTAGAAGACCATGCTTGAAGTTCTTGTATCTTTCTAGGATAGGTAATGGCCACCAGATAGATAGTCTTCCAGGTCAGAAACATTAGATCACATTTTGCTGCTGGTTCAAAGGGGGAATGAATCAAGGCTTATAGTACAAAATTTAAGTCCCATGGTGTAGTTGGATCTTTATAAGGAGGGTACCTCTCAAGAGGGCCTTACAAAGTTTAGATGAAGCCAGGGTGGAATTCTCATATCCAGTGTGAGAATTAGAGATGGCTGCTAATTGAACTCTAATGGTTGAGGATCTAGCTCTTTCATTGAAAACTGTTGCCAAAAATTCAAGGACACTCTGTACAGGGGCTGAAAATGGGTCAATATGTTTCTGAGGCACCAGAAAACAAACCTCTCCATTTACTTCTGAAAGTTTTCTTGTAGAAGCCTTATGGGAAGATAAAAGTATATGGTGGACAGGGGATATTAGCATATGTTTTCTAGCTATTAAAGTAAGTAGAGAAACCACACTGTTAGATTTATATTTCAGACATCTAGGTAAATCATGCCTGTTGAATGAGCCAGGAGATCTGGAATCAGATCCCGAATCCAAGGTGGGTAAATTAGATGAGGTCAAAGAAAGGGGAATCAAATCTGTCAAGGCCAGTAAGATGCAATGAAGATGACTTTGCTCTTCAACCAGAAAGCTCTCTGCAGAAATTTGGGGATCAAGGGAGTTGCAGGATATGTAGAGGAGCCCGTGGGTGGCAATAATGTAGTAGAGTGTCTGTTAGTGATTCTCTGGTGGGGGGATTAGGACAAAGAAGCTGTTGCACTTGTTCAGGGGAGATGCAAAGAGATCACAGCAATGCAGGCTGCATTGGCGAAAAATCATCTCTTCCACCTTCTTGTTGAGAGACCAATTATGAGGTAGTAGAATGGACCCGCTCAATTTGTCTGCTATCATGTTGGACTTCCCCAGAATGTACATTGCAATCAGAAAACAGTTGGATGAGATCACCCATTGCCATACTCTGAGGGCTTCTCAACACAAGGGGTAAGAACTAGTTCCTTCTTGTTTGATGATGTACCAGACTACTAAAATATTGTCTGTCTGAACTGCAAATTTCCTGAAAGGGGAAGAGTCTTGAAAGACCTGCAATGCTATGAGCACTGCTCTCATTTCCAGGACATTAATACGTTTGTTGACCTCATTGGGGGAACAAGTGCTTTGAACTGTTTTCCCCAGCAACTGCCCCCCTCAACCAATCTGAGTTGTGTCCGTGGTCACTATGGCCTTTGGCTGAGGCAGAATGAAAGGACAATCTTGTAGAACCTGAGCTGATCGTATCCACCACCAAAGGTATCTCTTGCATGCCTGAGTGATTCTTACTTGGGCTGACGTGATGGTAAAGAATAGACCATTGTATTGCTAACATCCATTAAAGAATTCTCATGTGAAATCTTGCTAGAATAACTAGGACTATAGTCACTGACATTGATCCCAAGGCTTGTAGAAAGAGTTGGACTGAAATTATGGTACTGTGAATTATTCTTCTGAAGTTGAATCTGGTAGTTTGTACTCTTGACAGAGGAAGATAAACTGTCACTGATATCATGTTGAAATTTATTCCTATGAATTCCAATGTTTGAGATGGTTCTGAGATTTGTTGTAATTTATGATTATCCCAAGATGGAAGCATGTCTGGAATACCTACACAATCTTGCGCTTGTATTAGTAGATGGCTGGTCAGGGAGGTAATGAGCCATTTGTCAAGTATGGAAAAATTCGGAATTCCTGCAGTCTGAATTAAGCTGCTACCACTGCCGTGCATTTGGTGAAGATCCTGGGAGCTGTAGTGAGGCCAAAGGGCAGTGCTCTGAACTGATAATGACTGGCTCCCAGTTGAAAGCATAAATACCTTTTGGATCATCTGTTCATTTTTATGAGATAGTATGCATTCAGAAGGTCTATTGAGCACTTCCTTGTACAAAAAGGGCAAAATGGAGTGAAATGTGACCATCCAAAACTTTGCGTGTTGAACCGATTTGTTCAAGTTGCTGAGATCCAAAATCAGTCTCCTGTCCCCCGTTTTCTTTCACATTGAAAAGAATCTTGACTTAGTTCCAGATCGATCTGGTCTGGTGGGACCACTTTGATGACTCTTTTTTTCTAGCAGCTTTTATATTTTTAGTGCTGCTGCTTTCCTCTGACTGGGTGGAACATTGGGAAATTTGCATACAAATTGAGGTGGAAGGGAAAAGTCAATTATATAACCACTGGAAATAATCCTCTGTACCCACATATCTTTTGTGATGTCTAGCCAGGCTCTCTGGTGCAGGGATAAATGACTCCAATTGCCTCCAGAAGAGGACAATTGGGTCTCATTCAGGAGCACTGGTAGGGTCTGTCAGATAAGGAATTTCTACACCCTTGGGACTGTGGGCCTCTTCTACCATGGAGGTGGTTTCTTCCATTTAAGATTCCCCCCTGCCCCTGGGGGAACTATCTCCATGTGATCTTGGAAAGGAAGCTGTGCCTTTCTGAACCATGTCTTTTCACTACCTCATTGATTCCTAGAGAATGCTAGAGAGGAGTTGAAAAATGTATGCCCACTGCAGAGAAAATCTTTCCATCTTGCTTGCATCTGGAGAGTGTGTCCTTTATCTTAGGGCCAAACAACGAATTGCTGTCAAAAGGTGTACTGATGAATGAGGACTTAAATGGCACCACAAAATCACACAAGTTCATCCAGGCATGCCTCCTAATGGAAATGCCTGAACCCACCACCCTTGATGTACCTTCAGCTGCATGAGAGATAAGCCTCATGGAGGAATTAGAAACAGATTGTAGGGTTGCCAACTAAGAGGTTACAGAAGTCTGAGTCTTAGCAGTAGTAGTCCCAGAAAGGGATTTTCACAGTTCCTTTATCAAGTTCCTTTTTAGCCTTGTAAACTGCTCTAAGTAGTTTAGTGATCTAAGGGCAAAAGTGGCTGAAGCATACACATGCTTCCCAAATGGGTCCAAAGCCCTAGACTCCCTGTTTGGTGGATGGACAGAGAAACTCTGCTCCACAAGTTTCTTCATGGTGTTTGCCACCATGACCATAGCATCAATGGGCACACCCTTGCTCCAAAACTTCCTTCCTATAGGTGGTGCCAAAATCCGATCCTGTCTTTTAGGGATTGGCTCAACTGTATCTGGCTCTCTACAGATCAAGTCAATGAGCTCATCAGCAAGTGGAATTATCCAGGAGGTAGCCTGAGGGGAGTCCAAGTGCTTACTATTGCACTTCCTCTTCCTAGGGACTTCTTTGGTGGAATGCTCTGGACAAGTATTGAAAGAGATAGTAGTGCCCTTCTGGGTAACCTGGAGGCCTTGGGCTACCTGTTTCCATGGCACAGAATTTTGGGGCTCAAGGCACAGAGCCACAAGGGATCCAGAGGGGAGATTAGAAGAGGTAGGAGCTGTCCATCCTAAAGAAGCAGAGAACACTCTCAATACCACCTCAAAGGTAGAATGACCTAGGGTGAAGGAAGCCAACAGAGCCAAGAAGCCATGCTTCTGTTCAATTGGATCCCCCTGCCCTGAAGGCAGTCCAGCTGAGGCAGATGTCAGAGTCAAGCTTTCTGATGCAGAAACTCCAAAAGGAAGAGACAGCTTTGACAACTTTAGAGTTGACTCTAATGCCTTGGAACCAGCAGGGACACTTTGGCTCTGAGAGTTGTCTGGCTAGGAAACTGTCGAAGCCAGTGCATTCAGAGACAGCTGACAGACTTGGTGCTGAAGATACTAATATATTTGGATCCAATCCAGATGGTCCCAGGAGACTCAGTTCCAAGCACTTTGAAATGATAGGTTGTATCAGAGAAAGAGCAGAGATTGGTGGTGTAGTACAAAGAAGGACTTCCTGACCTGAAGAGGTAGGAGCTGGGAGAACTCCCACCTGTATCTGCGCCAAGAGAAATTTCCTCATCATTCTGTCCACATCAGCCTTGGTCACACTTCTGGAAGAAAGAGAAGAAGTTACTGATGGGGACCTAGAGTGCTGGCAGGACTCAAGATATGGGGAAGGTTCTCTGGAGGGTACTAGGCTAATGGAGGGGGAATACCTGGTCCTGGCAAAGGCTTCAGATCTAAAGAGTTGGGATCTGAAGAAGCCATTTTTGACTCTGACGCTGGCTGAGCTGGAGCAGTTTTTTAATCCAATTTTTTATGTTTTTTTTCCATGGTGGATCCGTGGTAGGATCCGAAGAGGGAGTCAAGGATCCTGAAGACCCTGAAGGCTTAACTAAAGGATCCTTAAGCTTAGGTTTGGGGGGGGTGAGCCCTAAAACTAGCCTCTGAAAAGGAAGTAGGTCAGAGAGAGACAACTTGTGCCACATTTCTGGCACTTTTAAAAGCCATATGGTTCCTTCACAGACATTTTTAATAATAGTAGAAAGGAAGAAGTTTTTTTTTACTAGCATGGAAACAAAAGGCAAAAAGGACATAAAGACAAAAGTACCAGGAATGGAAACTGAAATGACACTAAGAGCATGTAAAGAGGGAAAAGGGGAAAAAAGCATACAAACTAAGGTAAGATTACACCTAAAAAATGTGTAAAAGGGAAGTATTAGTGATAGGAAAAAGAAACGTAAGTTCTTACAGGAAATAAATAAAATACTTAACGTATCTTCCCGCTATACTCTAATACTTGAGAGCTCAAAGCAACCATGTCCAAATGCAAAAGTGGCAAACAAGATTTGAGGTATGTTAGGGGTTAGTGCATTATAGGTAAGTGTGGAGGTCGATAACTTTTTAGTAGCCACAAGCTAAAATAATGTCTGAGTCAGATCCAAGGGTTGGATCCAAAACCAACTTTTGAGTAATGAATGAAAACTGACAACATCGGACTAGTAGTTTAATTTATTCAGGAAGTTTAGAAAAAAAGGTGATGACTTCTTAATGAAAGGAATTGATTTTGTTGAAATACTACACCATTGTTATTATCCAAGTAGGAATGCTAGCTGAGTTTATAGAAAAATTAAAGAAGATTTTTAGTACCATGGTATCATTATAAGTGTACAAATGTCATATATTAGGTAATTTTAAGACTCGCTTTTGCTTTTGATCTGCAAGATTATTCAAACTGATTAGATGATTATGTTATTTCTGAGAACCTTTGGCACATTCTTATTAACAAACCTGAAGAGGTCAAACTAAATACACATTAATGAGTTACTTTAGAAGAAAACAGTCCTCAATAATCCTTCTGCTTTGACTACAGAAGATGAGATGAGCAGGTTAAATTTAAGTTTATTCCAGTTTTCTTCAGTTGATTTGCTCTAGTGATGAATTAAAGTGTGAATGTATAAAAGTATAAATGACAGGTTTATATTTTACTCCTAGGCATTTCAGCTAATTTAATGAAATGATTATTATTCAGTGCTATGTATTGAGTGAATTATATTGTTGGAAATTTTCTGAGATTGACTGATTTTTTGAGTTTTTCAGAGACTGATTTAGAGTTTCTCTAAATTCGACTAAAACAACTCTGATAATAGGAAACAATGGCAATACAAATGAAGCACAAGAAGGCACTATCACAGCAACCCAATTTTATTAAAGAATTAAGCACTTTCATCAAGGTTGTACAACCACTTCTTCAGAATCAATTTTAAACTACATGTTTTTAAGGATGGGTACGACAACCTGTACTGTACAGGAGCAAGATCAAGGTAAACAGTTTCCCACATGTAATGCTAAGATTTATACAATTGGTTTTGATTGCTAATATGAGGTATATACTTAACCAACATTGCACAATTTAAAATATTTTAGCGAAGAACAAAATATACAGAGCATGAAAATGCTGATCATGACAACTTGCCAGACTGTGACACAAGACCTAAAACAAAATGTGATGAATATAAGAGAGGAGCAAACACAATACATAAAAGATGTGAATGTCTTAAAGTCTATTTGTCGTGATGTTACTTGAGTGTACATAGTACACAAAGGTACATATGATTATTATTAAAATGTTAATATTCATGTCTTCTTTTCATCTTTGATATGTCTTCAATGTGATTCAGTGCAAAACATTTAAAAAAATAATTTACATAACAGACATAAAGACATAAGTAACAGTTCCTGCTTGAAGGTAAGGAAGAGAGTAATAAGGATTATTAGCTCTATGATGCCTGCATGACAACCAAACTTGAATAGATGGTCTTGCCATTTCAGTCAAATCACACAGAACTATATCAGTCAGCACTCAAAACAATTAATTAGGCAGACATTTCCTGTAAAAGGTAGCTTTTTCTTTCCTTGGGAAATTTCTTATTTGGCACTGCTATTTATGATAGTCAAGATGCTGAAAAGCCTGGCTTACTTTGTTACTCAGAATGCGCTTTCTGCAGAAAACGTGAACTTGCTACATGGCTAATTGTCACTGAGCTTGCTTCCATTAGTTCCTTCTTATGCCAGTATATTCTGGAGAGATGAGCTACTTTGCCTGCAATACTAGTAGGTCTTGTTCTGTGTTCAGTTTACCTGGTTACTCCTAGTTTGTTTCTCTAGTTTTATATATACACTAGATATCCTGTGTTCTTAAACCTTTCCTACCAGGCTCAGCATATGTTATCTGGAGGCCACTCCTAATGGTCCTGTTTGGAAATGGACACTTTCCCTTCCAGACTTAAAGAAGTCTTTTTGGATTTTGCCAGTTTCTACCTTCTTTTCATTAGTAAGATTATGGTGAATGTGGTTCATGTGTAACTTGATTTTTATATCAGGGTATGCAAAATGTGCAATCCTTTTTAGTCTGCTTTCTTGACCCACAACAGTATTTAGACTGCCCTTACTTGTGTATTTAACAACTCAGTCAGTCTGAGATCAGTGATTTTATTTAGGACCTTTTCCTGCTTGATCTCATGACACATTCTGCCAAAGTGGAGTATGTGATCCACTGCAACATTTTGTTTACTATGATAGTTAATGAATAGTTCTACAATGGTTTACTCCATACCTGCAGCAACACTCACAAAGTTTGTTTCTGATAAAAATGCATTTTTGCTCTTTCTTTTGGACTTTTGTATATCACATCTTGGGTTCTTTTATTTCCTCTGTGCATCTGCTGACCCTGAGTGGCTTCTACATGTCCCTGAATATTTATTTATTTACATTTTATTTTACATTTGTTTACTGGGATAGTCCGACTGGATACATGTCCATTTTCAGCGGAGGCCCGGGGAGAATAGCTCCACATAGACAAACTTACATAGATTGCACAGAAGCTAGCAAACAATTATAAAAACAAAGTGAGTATATACAATGGGTAAGTAATGTTCCCTAGTAGGGACTCATAATTCTCATGGACAGACAATTAAAAGTAAGAGACATCAGATTGGAAGGAGAGCTTGGTGAGATACTGTTTGAAGTTTTTTTTAAGAGACTTTTGGACGATTGTAGGGTTATATAGTTTGGCAACAAATTCCAGGTTTTGCCAATGAAGTTGGCAAACAGGGATTCACCAGCAGAGTTATTAGCTTTGTGAGGGTTGGACCAGTGGTTTATCGGTTGACCATAGGGATCTTAGGTTGCTATATGGCTTAATAATATTTTTAAGTGAGAGGGTATCCTCAGGATGGTACAAAATTTTGTGCACTATTAAGAGCTTATTGAATTGAATTTAAGCTGGGCAGTTCTAGCCACACTAGTTGTTTAAGGTTCTGGCAGTGGTGGGTTCTATAGGTGGAGCCAGTGGCGAATATGGCAATATGATTGTAGCTATGGGACAGCTTACCTAGTTTGGATTTGTTGAGGTTTGAGAGTACAGGCGAGGCATATAGAAGAGTAGAGAGTAGGTGTGATCGGGCGATTGCAGTCCTAGCCAGTGGGGTTAAAAATGTCTTGTTTCTATACAGTGATCCACGCTTTTTATTGATGGTCTGTATGGTTTTGTTGACCTGTAGGTCAAATTTGAGATTGTCTATGATAACCCCTAGCAGTTTGGTGTGATTATCTGGGAAAATAGTGGTACCATTATTAGATGTGACAGAGAATGAAAGTGTGGTGGATCTACTAGTGGGAGAGAAGAGTAGAAGTTTAGTTTTATTGGGGTTCAGAAGTAGGCGTTGGTTGGTGAGCCAGTTCTCGATAGTGTGAAATGTATTTTGGGTTAAGATTTGCAAGTCGGATGGGGAAGTGGCTGAGCATATGAGAGTGGAATCATTTGCGTTAATAACTACTGATTAAAGCTCCACCTGATTAACATAACCAGTCAGATCTTCAGGTCAACAAAAATAAGTAAGTATATAAACAACCACCACATTAGTTACATGGGTTCCTTAGTGCCATCACTGGCTATCTGGCCACATATAAAATTCTAGCATTTTTACCTTGTCCTCCACAATACTGGTCTCTTCTGCCTCAAAAAGTGGCTTGCTCCTTATTATCCTCATCAGTGTTCATTTTGCCACACAGGGATAGCTGGTCATTCTCACAGTATAATTAAGACTTACTGATACTCATGTCTTAACCTACTAGGTCACAGTCTAATGCAATTTCCTACCTATATGGCTTGTGAAGTCCCAATGTTCAGGCGTTTTAAGATGTACTATAAGACCCATTTGTTTCATGTGACATTTTAATCTCATTGTTCAGCCTCACTGACCATTGCATGTTTATATTTTTGGCTTGGTTATTTTATATTACTTTAATTAGTGCTACATCTCAGTTGTAAGCAGTATAATAGTCCACTCTTAGGTTCATAGGTTCATAGATTAGTACTAGGCTAACTGCCCTTACGAGCCATTTTAAGCCTAGCCAATTATCCCTTGTGAGACTCGAACCCTGCACCTTGTGTTTGTAAGACAAGCACCTTAACCATTAGGCCACCCTCCCAACCCTCTTGATCTTGATCTTCTCTTGTACTTGTTCTAGGCAAATATGTCTGTTGTTGAAAGTTCCACTCACCCCCTTACGTACGGGTAGTTTTTTTATATTTTCCCATCTTTTAGCACTTCTGCAGTGGGCAGTCATCTATTCAAGATATCATTTAGGGGATGCATCAACACCCTGACCAGATTCTTGCAGAATCCTGGAAGAAATCCATCTGCTCCCTACACCTCATCCATCATTAGATGACATTTTCCTTTCTATATCCACTCAGTCTATCTTGTTGTCTGCTCACCTGTCTCCCTACATTATCTTACCTTCTTCATAGAACAGAAGCCTTCCTTTCTTTATGTTTGTGAACAACTATAGGAAGTATTATTTCAATACTTCTGCGGTTTTCTTGTATTATGTAGTCTTTATTTCAACCTGCCTCTGCCAATCATGCATCTTCCTTCATCCTTCTGTTATTTAACTAAAGAAGACTTTGAACTCTTTTCTTTTTCTCTTTAATCAAAACATTTTTGAATTATTTTTTCCTGTGTTCACTTCCTTTTGTGCCCTTCTGCTTGGCTCATTACCTCTACCTCTTCTCCTCTCCCTTCTCTCGTTCCCATGTCATAGGGCCACACCTCTCAATCTCTTAGTGCAGAAAATCTGGAGAAAGCCAAAAATAATAGGGGGACATAGGTCTAAAATCAGGTACATGTTTTAATTTTTGTTCTTATAAATTTAGAAAATTGTTAGGATAACATGCTTTATATCACCATTATTTTTTTTGGAAGGATATGAATTTGGAAAACTAAATGTCTGTCATACTTTACTGACATCAATCTCCAATGATTTGTCAAAAAAACAACTATTAAGATGCACAGATGAAAAATAGGTGGAAAAAATCTGGATGTGCCACAAAAATCTGGAGTGCTGAAATGTATGTAGTATCATTTGATATTAAATCTTAACTTTCAGTTTGTATATCCCACATTAACTTTATCCTCTTTCTTATTTTCTGGCTATTCTCCAATGCACTGGCCACAACCCTTCACCACCGACCTGATTCTATTGGTTACCTCTCTTAGATTGTTTCTGGATGCCAAAGCTGTTTAAGATCCTCTTTCTCAGTTCACATAATCAGCTCTTCTAAAATTCATCATCTCTATCTTTATATAATTTCCATTCTCTATGTCACAGTAAAACATGGGTGTACAACTTTACTTACATTCTGGCTTCCTGTAACCCACATTCTAGCAGTTGACGACTCAAGTATCTTGCATCTCTCATAAGCTGATGTCCAAGCTTGAACTTGAATATTTGTTTGGCCAAGATGCTGCAGCTATGAGTAATTGATAGAGCTCCCACATCTTTATGGATCACATATTTGATTTTGAGTCAGGTAAGTTTTGCACCCATGGGGAGGGATTGGGAAGGGGTGGAGGTTTAGATTAGGTTTTTAGGCAGCAATCAGAAGGGGACTGCAGGTTTAGGAAATATGATGGGAATTTAGATTTAGGGAGTGGGAGAGGAGATATGGGAGTTTTAGGGTTACAAAGCAATTGAGCAGCTTGAGGGAGTTTTAGAATTAGGGAGTGATCAGGGAATTCATATTTAATAAGTGGAAACAGAGTTTTAGGAATAGTATTAGGGAGTGAGTATTCAGGTTAGATTTAGGGACCCGAGTGGAGTTTTAAGGTTGCAGTAAGGGTTTTGGGAATGCTGAGGAGTTTACTATGGTATGGAGGAAGGAGGGCTATGTAATTCAGTAGGATTAGTCAAGTGGAAGTTAGGGCAGTTGTTGTTTAGAGCAAATGATAGCAAGCATGCCATGAGCTGACAATATATGACTACTTGCAGAAGACCTGTAAAAGAGTTGTTAGTGTGTTCACAGGTGACTAATAATATCTTCAGCTAAACATTAATTACTTCTTCCATGTTGATTAAGGTCATATCCACAGCTCTTTGTTGTTGTTATATAATTTAACACCAATTAGCTGAACGCTTCATTGTCCATGACCTCAAACACATTCAATTCCTTTTCTGCTCAGGTAATGAGAATCTCCCAGTCTGATCCTGGAGAATTTGTATCGTCTTATTTCTTTTATCCAGCATAAGTTCCATTTTAAACTACAACTCAAACACTACCTTCTTAAGGCCTGGTCCTGTACTTGCCAAGTGATCTCTAACTGATTTCTTCCTAAATTCTACTTTTGATTAGTTTAAGTTTGCATCACTCTTTTTATCTGTCTTTCTTTCTTGCTCTTCTAACACTCCAATTTACAGTTTATCTACAATCAGGTTCTTGTAAATATTCCTACTCAGGGTTTATCATGCCGCTATTGTATTGGATTTTTTGAAACTTATATATAAATATTTTGTCTTTGTTTATTTCATTTTATGTAAATGTTTCTTGTTAATATTCAGTCTCCACTGAAAATGGGCCTTTGGCTCATTTGGACCAACCCGGTTAACAAATGACAATAAATAAATAAAAATAAAAAAAAACATATTCCACTCTTTAATTCACACCTTTGGCCTTTATTCCTCTTACTTTGATGTTTCTAAGGGGCAATGCTCACCTCTCTCTGGTCTTCTTCATTAACTGCCATGACAATTTCTGCATATTCTAACCCTGTTGTTTCCAGAAGCTTCTTCAAACGGACAATAGGGGTGTCCATTTCCAGTGCTGGTAATGCTAATAGCAGTATGGTAATGTACCTTTTTATATACATTGTTACAGACTTTGATAGACATGTATCTACACGACTGTACCAGACATGCATAACAACCTACAGCATTGACATGAGTGATAAGTATCTGCTAAAAATAGTCATGCAGAACACTGTGTCCACTCCCTGCAATCTAGCTGAATCTAACATGTGCCTTCAAATTCTACATGAGTCATTTTTCTCAGAGCTGACATTTCTTGACACTACCATCATCACACTTGTGCCAGTTGGAAACATAGAGTATACATTTGTCACACACAGTGATGAACTTATGGCTATGTAGTACATATCATGAATAGAATGCATTACCTTTAATGACGTATTAGAAGCAGAATTGCGGCCTCTATTCTCTGACATTTCTGCTCACAGACTCCACTATAAATATACCACAATACCACCTGCAGTATCACCTTACAATCTGCATGAAATATCAGCGTTACCTAGTGTATATCGCATTCTCAACTCTGCATATAATGAAAATGTAAGTCTATTCTTTTTTTTTTAATTTCTTATTGGTATACCACTACTGAAAGTTAAGGAAATGCAGAACTTTGTTACTGAAAGCAGCAAACCATAAACTGACAAGCTATAAAAACTTATTTTTGTTATTTTCATGAAACAAAATAAAAAAAAATGTTTTTTTTTTAAAGAAGAAGAAGAGAATGTTTTTTATTTATGCTGTGAGATCATAAAGTACCAATTCTTGCAGGAGACAGGCTTCACTTCTGTTCAAAAAAATTTATATTGCATTGTTTTCTGTGCTGCTGCAGCTTTTTGTTTTGCAGTTCATTAGATATCTGCTGATTTAATCATTTTTTATTGTCTGTGTCATTATACAAGCCCTACTTTCCTAATGTAATCAGCATATCGATAAAGTGCAAGATCAGGGAGCTCTTAACTCTCTTAAACTGCGTGATTTCTAAACTCATAGCAATATAAATTCCAAGAAGAAACTTGGCTTAAACAAGAAATAAAAGATGAAAGACTCTTACCACAGGGGTATAACACCTTTAGACTTAACATAACTCATAAAAAAATAGTAGGGTGGCCATTATCTACAAGAATACTTTAATCCTATTTAGGTCTCATGTAAGCCTACCCCCAGTCTTCAATGTAGAAATAATTATAGCATCCTTGCAAATTAATGTTCATAAAAGCCTTTGCATTATAGGAGCTTTCTTCCCCCAGGAAATAACATAATTACTGCTGAAGAACGTATCCCCTAGGCATCAAGCAGCATCTTACTTGAGAAAACCATTTTAGGAGACCTGAATATAGATTGGCAAACTATTGAAAGTAACAGTCCTTCTAATGCCATTAATCTGCATGATTCTACCCAGCTTATTTCAACTCCCATAAGGTAACAAGGCACAACAAGCACTCTGGTAGAGTCTGTACCTCAGACTGCATTTTCTTTAATGCCCCCCCGAATCCTCTCAACAGATGCCTTACCCAATACCTTATGTGACCACCTACCCATCTTCACAATAAGACATCAAAAATCTAACCAAAAACAACATCAGAACAACCTTGCTCATAACCCTCCCTCCTTTAGTAAGGACGTATTCATTGTAGTACAAAAATTGGTCACCTTGTGGGTTCTTCAAACCCTTCCAGCTGATGAAGCTGCAGCTCTGTTCAACTCAGTTTTACTTAACATATTGCATGAACTAGCCCCAATAAGAACAAAAAATGAAATTTAATTAAACATCCTGGCTTTAAAAAAGTACTAAATTCCTTATGACACAGAGAGAGAAATAGCCTGGAATAAATGTTAGTAAGTTAAAACATCGCTGCCCATCTGTACTATATATGTTGCAGAATTTCCACTACAAATCTAATGAAAACTGATTAAAAAACTACTACATTAATATACAGGCAGCAAATTATATCAACACTAAAGCTATTTGGAATACAACCAACCAGCTGTTAAAACCCAGTAAATCAACTCAGCCTACATATACTTTATCTCACCATACTGACAGCATAGCTATCAAATTTAATACCCACTTTTCCAGACAGTAACCTCTCTTATTAAATCCTCAACACTATTTCATCTCCTTCCCTGTTAGCCCCAAAATACTTGCACTCAAAACAGTCTCAATTTCTACAACAAAAAAAAATTGCTAAACTTAAAATCTACCACCCTTGCCCCTGATCACATATCATCTGATTGCTTTACAATTGCTACTGATGCCCTAACTTTTCCTAACCCTATCCTAGTTACTCAGTTCATCACTGCAAGCTATGTCCTAACACTTTGGAAAAGGTGCTACATTCTTCTTCCCTAGAAAGGTGGAAACTCAAATGACCTCTCAAACGTCAGGCCTATATCCATACTGTCTCCACTCTCAAAAATTATGGAGAAGTGTATTCAGTCTCAACTCCTCAGCTTTCTTGCTGACAATGGCCTCCGTTCCTGTAACAGTGTGGTTTATGGCCTTTTTATAGTTCAATAATAGCTCTCCTTAGTTTTATGACTTCTGTTAACCAATATCAAAATTCTGGGAACTTAGTTGTGATACTTTTATGTGGGTTATCTGAAGCTTTCAACATAGTACCCCACCACAAATTGCTTCAAAAACTCGCCTGCCCCGCAATACATGAAACTTTACTATTTTGGTTTTCCAGCCACCTCTCAAATATGCAACAAGCAGTAAAATTGCAAAGTGGCATCTCCTCTTCTTTACCATTAAAATGGGTATCCCTCAAAGATACATTTTAGTTCCCATGTTGTTCAATATATTCATTAATGATCTCCATTTAATATGTTTGTCTAACTTATGCCATTTCTTTCAAGCCTCACATATAATATGATGGCAGCTATCTTTTGGTTTTAAATTCACGCTATATTTAGCGGGTTAGTCCACTCAGAAAAAAATTTTCTTACCTCAGCTATTACTTGTCTATTTGAGAGATGTAGTACTCAAATTTTTAAAATTCAAGATCAGGCATTTTTTATATGTAACAGAGAACTGCTTATATTAACGCTTCGCTTTAAGAGCTTTGCTCCTCATCTAGTCAGTGTACATATTATGGTACCATATATTAATACTAACTGTAGATGATAAAAGAACTGATTTTAAGAAGATGTCATAGGAGAAAAACTTGTATCTTTAATTCTGCTTTTGCTCTGTTGTCATTCAGCAAGAGCAACATATGTATTTCACGCTCATATAAGCAATGTTCAAGTTGAAGTCTATGCCCGAGATCTGACGGATATTTATTCAGGATTTTGATCTTGTATTACATTTACTGAGCAAATGATGCATAGGCTTTTATGACTACTTTGGCCTTTAATTTTCTATGCTTTGATGACTATATTTAGCAAATGTTGGCGAGACCTCATCATGTACGGATCAAAGAGATACTGATTTTATGAAAAGTTTTCACAGTATGTTTGACATTAGACTGTAGGTTCATAGTATTTTACCTTTAAGATTTAAAATAATTCACAATTGATTTATGCATTTACAATGCTGTGCTTAATGTCATGTGATTTTTTAGATAGACCTGACATCTACCTGTGAGGTCTCGTTTATTTCAGCGGTGAGATTTTCGCTGGTTAATGAGCGCGTTTACAAAGCGCATAGAATTAAAACACAGGTTTTAAGCATTGAATCATTCAATTAATTTCCCGCGTTTTAGCGGTTATATACCAGAATATATGCATTTTTAATTGATATCTGATGAAGCGTGGATCACCACGCGAAAGCGCTCATTTTCTGTGTTTTAATAAAGAATATTTTGGATTATACAACGGATTGCTGACAATTTCTTCAGCCAGAATACCTGTGGTTTATACAGAACAATTTCATGTGCATTCCTCGTGGTTGGTTCCTCACTTTTGTGCTCTCAGCCTACATATACTTTATCTCACCATACTGACAGCATAGCTATCAAATTTAATACCCACTTTTCCAGACAGTAACCTCTCTTATTAAATCCTCAACACTATTTCATCTCCTTCCCTGTTAGTCCCAAAATACTTGCACTCAAAACAGTCTCAATTTCTACAACAAAAAAAAATTGCTAAACTTAAAATCTACCACCCTTGCCCCTGATCAGGGCCGGCCTTAGCCGAAATGGCGCCCTAGGCAAAGTATTGCTCAGGTGCCCCCTTAAGCTCCACCCATACCACACTCATGAAACACCCCTATTTGAGCCACACCCACTGGGTCATTCCCCAATAAAGCCACTTCAGTCATTTCCTTAAATTATTTAAATGCACAGGAAGAAAAAGATACCTTGTAATGTAGTTATACTGCAGCTACCTTTGCATATGTATTTTCTACTTTAAATACAAGAGCCAGATCATGGTCAAATAGGGTTCTAGGAAGGGTACTAGACCACCACCCCATAGCAGCCCCTCCTGCAGCAACCCCCAGCAGCAGCCCCCTCCTCAGCCATTCCAGTGTTCCATTATTTGGTTACCTCACCAGTTACCATGCATATGTTCTATTTGCTTCTACAGTGATTACAGATATTGAAACAAAATAGCACAAACACAGATAGCCACTTGCTAAACATGAACTCTCTGACCATAGTTTTCTATAGGAAATCACTGCTGCTGTGGTTTCCAAATGTGTGCCTGCAGTGACTCCTTGGTTTGGAGATTTCTCCCTTCTTCATGTTTGTGCAACTATGGAGTTGTCATATATAAGTTCAGGGTGTAAGGGTGCAAGCCATCAACATGGTTAGGGTACAGAGGAGCTTGACCCCCTTGCAAAACATTTACATTTGACTTTTTGTGGGGTTGATTTGCTTGACCATTTGCACTCACCTCCAGGCTAGTTGCTCAGCATAATGCAGCCAAGGTTATCCAAGTGCAACTAACTCTGGGCAAAACTGCAATCCAAATTATAACTTGCTACAGATCACCCACCATGCCCCAGGATTCCCACTCCTCTTTTCTTGATGTACTGGAAAATATTAGGGTTCAACCAAACACCCTAATAATGGGCGATTTCAACTACCCCACCATTAACTGGGAAAACTACTCATATACCAACTCCTTCGCTCAACGCTTTCTGGAATTCATAAACTCCAATGCCCTGGATCAACTTATCCACAACCCCACCAGGGCAACAATATCCTAGATCTAGTCATTACCAATATGAGTGACCGGTGTGCCACACCTGAAGTCAACGCCTCATTGGTCTGATCCGACCATAAGCTAATTACCATAGATATCCACATCCTGCCTCCACCCCCCATTAAGGAAACCATGGTAAAAAATTTCTCCAAAGCCAACTTCATGCTTCTTAAGACAGAAGTGGTGAACTTCATGACACCCATGCAGATGGACAATACAGTTACTACTACTGAATCCTACACAATTGCACTTTATAAGCACTTACATGAGTGCATGGATCGTGCTATCCCAAACAGAACCAAGACGCTATCCTCCAAAAAAAGGAAGCCAATCTGGTGGTCCCCTGCCATAAACAAACTGTACAACAGAAGGAAGAAACTCTTGCAAAGAGAGTAAAATCCACGAGTGGAGGAGCTCCTGGTCAGCCTCAGTAAGAAGCTGCAATCCCTGATAAAATCCTCCAAAGCTAGTTATGAAAACAAAATCACCACTGATTCTAAAGACAACCACAAAGCATTCTATAGCTATGTCAAGAATCTCAATGGCAACACTCAGATCTGCTCTGAGTTACAGCACAATGGCACTAAATATACAGACCCAACTGATATTTCCAACATCCTGGCAGATAGGTTCAGTGCTAACTTTACCCCCCTCACCTCCTAAAGAGCCCGTCTCTATACAGGAAGAATGCAAAGTTCCTGTAATCACGGCTGCACAGGTAAAAAAAAAAAAAAAAGACACGTTGTCTGTTCGGCTTTTCCAGGTAGGTGTTGCACTTGTCACAACACAGAACTCCGATCCGTGAATTGCGCCCTTTTGAGGCGCACTCCACAGGTGAGCCTTTCACTGGCAATCGGGCGTGTAGCAATTTCTGAAATGTTATTACCCCCCCCCACACACACACACAAAAAGGATTTTGCAAATAATACTTTCTTAAACATGTCCGACTAGAACTGTTGGACAAAGTATCCTTCTTTGAAGGGGGATAAGAAATGCATTGCTAATAACTGTATTGACTTTTAAAATCATTACATTTCAGACCTTCACAGCCATATTAAACTAGTAAATATCCACATTTGTGACAATATTTCCTGTTTGAATCTGGTTGAGATAATAGGTAAGTATGCTGAAAGGCTAATGTCTATAACAAGTGACTGTGCAGTTCTGAAGTTACATTACCTATTAAATCCTTAGCTATATTTGCATATGTTTATTTCTGTATGCAGTCGTTTAATATCATTACATCAGATTACCTCACTCATCGTCTTTATGCTGAGCTCCAGTTCATATACCAGCAATATGCTAACATCCCTGGAGTTGCCACCTTTTCAGATGCCCAAAGTGGGACATTTTTTAGAAACGTGAGATTTTGTGGGACAAAACATACCATGCAAAGGACAGAACTTTAGTTTTTTTTTTGCCAAAATAAAAGTGTATTCTTGTAGCATTCCAGTTGCTTATGCTGTACATATAACACTTTGGTGTTTCAGACAAAATAACTGTTTATGCACCTGTTAAAGAAAAATGAGGACAAATGTTATTCTAAATTCTCAGGACATTTGCAATTTTTTTGTGGGACACATCTGCTCAAAAACGGACTCTCCTTTGCAAAGAGGGACAGGTGGTAACCCTAAACATCCCTACATACTGCTGTGTACAACTACATCACATCAGGCATACCACATGTCATCTACTTTACTGTATTATTTCTGCATGTACCTGAGCATTACTGTTAAATGGAGACTCACTTTCTTCTTTAACTACACTCTGGGCTGAGTTCCAAAACACTTTTGGTGTAAGATGCCTAACTGAGCTGCTATAAAATGCTGGATTCTGACAGAAATCGCTTCAACATTCTTCATTTCGCACAGGCCAATGGATAATGACAAAGCCCTTTGGAGATGGGCACTCAGTGTAGAACCAGTTCAGTCCTGTACATTGGCAGCTTGCCAGTGTACAAGGCAGCATTAGTGGTTAATCCATTGAAATTGTTTTCCAGGCATGGCAAAGCACCACCTGTATGTGGAAAATGGTACTACAGGCAATAAAGTGAAGCACCACCTGTATGTGGAAAATGGTACTACAGGCAATAAAAGTGGGGAAAAAAAAGACTGTATGCAGTACCTAGATGCCCATCCAAATGTAGCTGTACTGCAGGAGACGGAGTTGGTGGGGTAGCCTGAGACCTCGCACATGCACAGTACTATATAGAGTAAACCATTTCATAACCTTCTCTGGGAATGACTAATTTTACTTTGTCTGCTTGTTATAAAACAAAAGATGTAATTTCTGGCTGGTATAATAGACTTTCTCCTATGTCCCTCCTCCTGGACAAGGTAAATGCAGACATGATGACACGCTGGTGTGGTCTTCCTGTATATCTACCACAGAGTAAATTGTGACAATTAATTATCTCCTAGAATGGCTTCATGACAGAACAGCTCCACCTGTAAGACAAAATTGAAACTGCAGGTTCCTTGCATCAATTTCAATTCCCTCATACAGCTAGAGGTGCACTGCCAGAGAACTCGGCATCCGTATAGTCACAAGGTAGCGTGGGTCAACGAGTATTTCTGAATCACATTATTTTGCCCTGGTGTAGTGGTTGAATTTAATTTTATCCGTTAAGAGTGATGTCACGGAGTATATTAAATTTAATTTTCAATGCAATGAAGGCAGAACGCTGGAAACTGTGCTATCACTATACACATTTTTAAGAATCTCTGTTCCATACTGAAATAGTGCAGTTATTATCAGATATAGTCCCAGAGTTATCATAAATTTAACATAGTAAAGACAACATTAGGCATTTTTAAATAAAAACTTACTTTACATTCTGATGCTGGGGAGGGCGCAATTGTAGTCTTTAGGGCAGCGGCGGTGAGAAATAAAAATAAAAAAAAAAACGTTGTCTGTTCGGCTTTTCCAGGTAGGTGTTGCACTTGTCACAACACAGAACTCCGATGCGTGAATTGCGCCCTTTTGAGGCCGGCCTGCACGGCGCCCTAGGCGGTCGCCTAGTTCGCCTATGCCTAAGGCCGGCCGTGCCCCTGATCACATATCATCTGATTGCTTTACAATTGCTACTGATCACGGCCGGCCTTAGGCATAGGCGAACTAGGCGACCGCCTAGGGCGCCGTGCAGGCCGACCTCAAAAGGGCCAATTCACGATCGGAGTTCTGTGTTGTGACAAGTGCAACACCTACCTGGAAAAGCCGAACAGACAACGTTTTTTTTTTTATTTTTATTTCTCACCGCCGCTGCCCTAAAGACTACAATTGCGCCCTCCCCAGCATCAGAATGTAAAGTAATTTTTTTTATTTAAAAAATGCCGAATGTTGTCTTTTTACTATGTTAAATTTATGATAACTCTGGGACTATATCTGATAATAACTGCACTATTTCAGTATGGAACAGAGATTCTTAAAAAATGTGTATAGTGATAGCACAGTTTCCAGCGTTCTGCCTTCATTGCATTGAAAATTAAAATTTAATATACTCCGTAGACATCACTCTTAACGGATAAAAATTAAATTCAACCACTACACCAGGGCAAAATAATGTGATTCAGAAATACTCGCTACTGACCCACGCTACCTTGTGTGACTATACGGATGCCGAGTTCTCTGGCAGTGCACCTCTAGCTGTATGAGGGAATTGAAATTGATGCAAGGAACCTGCAGTTTCAATTTTGTCTTACAGGTGGAGCTGTTCTGTCATGAAGCCATTCTAGGAGATAATTAATTGTCACAATTTACTCTGTCGGTAGATATACAGGAAGACCACACCAGCGTTGTCATCATGTCTGCATTTACCTTGTCCAGGAGGAGGGACATAGGAGAAAGTCTATTATACCAGCCAGAAATTACATCTTTTGTTTTATAACAAGCAGACAAAGTAAAATTAGTCATTCCCAGAGAAGGTTATGAAATGGTTTACTCTATATAGTACTGTGCATGTGCGAGGTCTCAGGCTACCCCACCAACTCCGTCTCCCTGCAGTACAGCTACATTTGGATGGGCATCTAGGTACTGCATACAGTCTTTTTTTTTTTTTTTCCCCACTTTTATTGCCTGTAGTACCATTTTCCACATACAGGTGGTGCTTCACTTTTATTGCCTGTAGTACCATTTTCCACATACAGGTGGTGCTTTTGCCATGCCTGGAAAACAATTTCAATGGATTAACCACTAATGCTGCCTTGTACACTGGCAAGCTTTGCCAATGTACAGGACTGAACTGGTTCTACACTGAGTGCCCATCTCCAAAGGGCTTTGTCATTATCCATTGGCCTGTGCGAAATGAAGAATGTTGAAGCGATTTCTGTCAGAATCCAGCATTTTATAGCAGCTCAGTTAGGCATCTTACACCACGCAAAAGTGTTTTGGAACTCAGCCCAGAGTGTAGTTAAAGAAGAAAGTGAGTCTCCATTTAACAGTAATGCTCAGGTACATGCAGAAATAATACAGTAAAGTAGATGACATGTGGTATGCCTGATGTGATGTAGTTGTACACAGCAGTATGTAGGGATGTTTAGGGTTACCACCTGTCCCTCTTTGCAAAGGAGAGTCCGTTTTTGAGCAGATGTGTCCCACAAAAAATTGCAAATGTCCTGAGAATTTAGAATAACATTTGTCCTCATTTTTCTTTAACAGGTGCATAAACAGTTATTTTGTCTGAAACACCAAAGTGTTATATGTAATAGCATAAGCAACTGGAATGCTACAAGAATAAACTTTTATTTTGGCAAAAAAAAAAAACTAAAGTTCTGTCCTTTGCATGGTATGTTTTGTCCCACAAAATCTCACGTTTCTAAATAATGTCCCACTTTGGGCATCTGAAAAGGTGGCAACTCCAGGGATGTTAGCATATTGCAGGTATATGAACTGGAGCTATGCATAAAGACGATGAGTGAGGTAATCTGATGTAATGATATTAAACGACTGCATACAGAAATAAACATATGCAAATATAGCTAAGGATTTAATAGGTAATGTAACTTCAGAACTGCACAGTCACTTGTTATAGACATTAGCCTTTCAGCATACTTACCTATTATCTCAACCAGATTCCGAAACAGGAAATATTGTCACAAATGTGGATATTTACTAGTTTAATATGGCTGTGAAGGTCTGAAATGTAATGATTTTTAAAAGTCAATACAGTTATTAGCAATGCATTTTCTTATCCCCCCCCCCCCGCCCCCCAAAGAAGGATACTTTGTCCAACAGTTCTAGTCGGACATGTTTAAGAAAGTATTATTTGCAAAATCCTTTTTGTGTGTGTGTGGGGGGGTAATAACATTTCAGAAATTGCTACACGCCCGATTGCCAGTGAAAGGCTCACCTGTGGAGTGCGCCTCAAAAGGGCGCAATTCACGGATCGGAGTTCTGTGTTGTGACAAGTGCAACACCTACCTGGAAAAGCCGAACAGACAACGTTTTTTTTTTTTTACCTGTGCGGCCGTGATTACAGGAACTTTGCATTCTTTCTTTATAGAGATGGGTTCTTTGGGGGGTGGGGGGGGTGATTAAAGTTAGCACTGAACCTATCTGCCAGGATGTTGGAAATATCAGTTGGGTCTGTATATTTAGTGCCATTGTGCTGTAACTCAGAGCAGATCTGAGTGTTGCCATTGAGATTCTTGACATAGCTATAGAATGCTTTGTGGTTGTCTTTAGAATCAGTGGTGATTTTGTTTTCATAACTAGCTTTGGAGGATTTTATCAGGGATTGCAGCTTCTTACTGAGGCTGACCAGGAGCTCCTCCACTGTGATTTTACTCTCTTTGCAAGAGTTTCTTCCTTCTGTTGTACAGTTTGTTTATGGCAGGGGACCACCAGATTGGCTTCCTTTTGGAGGATAGCGTCTTGGTTCTGTTTGGGATAGTACGATCCATGCACTCATGTAAGTGCTTATAAAGTGCAATTGTGTAGGATTCAGTAGTAGTAACTGTATTGTCCATCTGCATGGGTGTCATGAAGTTCACCACTTCTGTCTTAAGAGGCATGAAGTTGGCTTTGGAGAAATTTTTACCATGGTTTCCTTAATGGGGGGTGGAGGCAGGATGTGGATATCTATGGTAATTAGCTTATGGTCGGATCAGACCAATGAGGCGTTGACTTCAGGTGTGGCACACCGTCACTCATATTGGTAATGACTAGATCTAGGATATTGTTGCCCTGGTGGGGTTGAGGATAAGTTGATCCAGGGCATTGGAGTTTATGAATTCCAGAAAGCGTTGAGCGAAGGAGTTGGTATATGAGTAGTTTTCCCAGTTAATGGTGGGGTAGTTGAAATCGCCCATTATTAGGGTGTTTGGTTGAACCCTAATATTTTCCAGTACATCAAGAAAAGAGGAGTGGGAATCCTGGGCATGGTGGGTGATCTGTAGCAAGTTATAATTTGGATTGCAGTTTTGCCCAGAGTTAGTTGCACTTGGATAACCTTGGCTGCATTATGCTGAGCAACTAGCCTGGAGGTGAGTGCAAATGGTCAAGCAAATCAACCCCACAAAAGTCAAATGTAAGTACGTTTTGCAAGGGGTCAAGCTCCTCTGTACCCCTAACCATGTTGATGGCTTGCACCCTTACACCCTGAACTTATATATGACAACTCCATAGTTGCACAAACATGAAGAAGGGAGAAATCTCCAAACCAAGGAGTCACTGCAGGCACACATTTGGAAACCACAGCAGCAGTGATTTCCTATAGAAAACTATGGTCAGAGAGTTCATGTTTAGCAAGTGGCTATCTGTGTTTGTGCTATTTTGTTTCAATATCTGTAATCACTGTAGAAGCAAATAGAACATATGCATGGTAACTGGTGAGGTAACCAAATAATGGAACACTGGAATGGCTGAGGAGGGCTGCTGCTGGGGTTGCTGCAGGAGGGGCTGCTATGGGGTGGTGGTCTAGTACCCTTCCTAGAACCCTATTTGACCATGATCTGGCTCTTGTATTTAAAGTAGAAAATACATATGCAAAGGTAGCTGCAGTATAACTACATTACAAGGTATCTTTTTCTTCCTGTGCATTTAAATAATTTAAGGAAATGACTGAAGTGGCTTTATTGGGGAATGACCCAGTGGGTGTGGCTCAAATAGGGGTGTTTCATGAGTGTGGTATGGGTGGAGCTTAAGGGGGCACCTGAGCAATACTTTGCCTAGGGCGCCATTTCGGCTAAGGCCGGCCCTGCTACTGATGCCCTAACTTTTCCTAACCCTATCCTAGTTACTCAGTTCATCACTGCAAGCTATGTCCTAACACTTTGGAAAAGGTGCTACATTCTTCTTCCCTAGAAAGGTGGAAACTCAAATGACCTCTCAAACGTCAGGCCTATATCCATACTGTCTCCACTCTCAAAAATTATGGAGAAGTGTATTCAGTCTCAACTCCTCAGCTTTCTTGCTGACAATGGCCTCCGTTCCTGTAACAGTGTGGTTTATTGCCTTTTTATAGTTCAATAATAGCTCTCCTTAGTTTTATGACTTCTGTTAACCAATATCAAAATTCTGGGAACTTAGTTGTGATACTTTTATGTGGGTTATCTGAAGCTTTCAACATAGTACCCCACCACAAATTGCTTCAAAAACTCGCCTGCCCCGCAATACATGAAACTTTATTATTTTGGTTTTCCAGCCACCTCTCAAATATGCAACAAGCAGTAAAATTGCAAAGTGACATCTCCGCTTCTTTACCATTAAAATGGGTATCCCTCAAAGATACATTTTAGTTCCCATGTTGTTCAATATATTCATTAATGATCTCCACCTAGCTTCTAAACACACCACTATCATACAGTACTCAGACAATTCAACAATTATCTGTTCTGCTAAAAGCATATGTAAATTAAAACATTTCACTCAAGAGTCTTTCTCTACCACAGAGGTCTGTCTGCCTGATACACAGTTGCTCCTTAACCCTACAAAAAAAAAAACTTGACCATATTTACCATAAAATATTCAACTGGCTATAAAAATAATTTCAATATTACTTTCTCTAACAATACCAATATAAAATTAATAAGTCAAACTAAGCTTCCATGAGTCATTATTGATGAAAGTTTAACATTTGATCAACACATAAATGAAGAAGTAAAAGTCACCAACCAAAACGTAAGTGCTTTGTTTAGAGTCAAACAGTGCCTCACAGGTAATGCCAGAAAAAGTATTGCTCAGTCCGTTCCTTATACTACTTTACTCTGCTCATGTCTTGATTAACTTGCAATCCACTCAACTCTCACTCTTGGAACAGTGCTATAATAAGGTGGAAAAATTATAGGGCACATCACTGTCTGACCTTAAAAAAACTTCAGTGGTTAGAGCTAAGGCATTACCTTACACTTTCCCAACTAGTCACTTCCCATAAACTCATTTATTATCTAGACAAATGTACTAGTTTGAAAAATACCCTCCAACTTTGTAACCAAAGTAGGCACCTGAGATCCACTGACAAAATATTATTAACTATTACAAAAGCTAACAGCTCAGCTGGTGACTCTTTGTCCTCCACTGTCCTGGCGACAATTTAGATCTACCTGCCTCTCACTCTAAGAAACACAGTAAAGACCATCTCTTTTAAGTCACAAACAAGACAATCCCTAAAAGATACCTGAAACTATGTATGCATTACTCCTGGAAGATAAATGTTCTGCTCCTTATTTTCTCCTTTTCTTACCCAGCACTCGAAATATGAGCATATAAACCTCTAACCAGCAACTTCTTAATATCTACTATCCAAAAAAAAAAATGTTGGGTAAACTTCTGTATAAACACTTTGTTGCCCAAGCCTGGAACAAACTCCCTGTACACATTTGCTCCATTACCCATCCTCTACACTTTAAAAAAGAACTTAAACTGCATTTTCTCAACACCAAGACTTGCCCCTGCCAAGACACAACCTAAACTCCTTTTTTTTCTCTCCTATAACATATTTCCACCACTTGAAAAAAGTTTTGCAACAATCTACCCTTACTTCTAACAATTTGTACCTAACGCATTTATAATTAGCTAATCTCCTTCTCTCCATTATGAAGTCTTAAATTTTCGAAGGTATATTATTGTTTATCTCTTTAGGCTAATTTCTCTTTTGCTTATGCACTTTATATTTTTCCTATTGTTTTCCATCTATGCTTTTATTTTTTGAACTCTAGCTTGTTTGTGTACTATCCTGTAGCATGAATTACTATTTGTACTCTAAATGCTTTTTGTGTGTGAATTTTATAGAAACTTCCTTTGCAAGCTGGAGCTTTTCTCCTTGGGTCTCCACTGAAAATGGGCTTCTCGCCAAGTTAGACTAACCCAGTTAACAAATGTCATTAAATAAATGTCAATAAATAAATAAATAAAGCATATTCCTTTAGTTATTGGTCCAAAATCTCCTCCTTGTCTTCTACCTCTCACTTTTCTTCCTTCGACCTCTCCTAAAACATTCTCTCTCACCTCTTAATACTAATCCTCCATTTTTATATTCCTTACATAATCCTGAAATTTTTCTGCAGCTTTTCTCTTTGGTCCTCTGCTGAAAAGGGGTGGCTTTCTGCCCAGTCAGACTATCCCAGTAAACAAATGCAATAAATAAATAAGAACCACAATTTATTGCTGGCTACTTGTGTCGCTCTTACTGTGTCAAGCCACTATTGTCAGAAACTGAAATAAAAAGCATGAATTTCTCCTTGGCAAAAAGTTCTACACAATCCAAACCTGCTTGCAACAGAGTAAGTAGTTATTTTTTTAATGCAATTGTTTTTCCTACCCTGAATGCCTCAGGGGAGGCAGACATCCTGAAATTATCTTTGATTCATAAAAATAATTTTTGCTGATAATGCACTGTGAAGGTACAAGGGATGGAATTAATTCACCTTAGTTTCTCCTGTCAGATCACAATTCTATTCATTTACAACAGAAGTAGTAATAAATGTTGCTAATTTTGAGAATTCTTTCTTAAATGTTTGTTTCCTATATCTGTGATGTACAATCTTAAAACAACCATTGCAGAAATATAAGTAAATAGTTAAGAAAACAATATTTTTAATAAGTGAAATGTGAGTTTCTGATCCTGTCTTCCTCCCTCCATCATTCCCCCAGTCAATTAAGGCATCACATTTGCTGGACTGCAAAGCTCAACCAATTAGTGAAGTTGTTCTCAGATGATTATCAGGGTTCTTAACCTTCAAGCTACAAAATGCTCAATAGATTTATGACACCAGGGGAGGGAATAACACAGGTGCAATTGATAGTGTACAGAGAAAAATCTGTGAATTTTCAGACTCATTAGCTTCATGACTCCTATAAGCATGAAAGAATGAAAAAGAGCTATGGGTACTTTGCTATGTGCCTTTTCCTTGACAACAAACTTTCAAATATGATTGGCAAAATGATGTAAGAGCATGACAGACATGTTTCTAAAGAAAGTATCATGAGATTTAATTCAGCTCCAATATAGCATGCATAGAAGAAGATGACTAGTATAGAAATGCCACAAAGTGGAAGAAACTGTGAAGTCATGCTTCTTTGATATGTGCAGCTATGGAGATCCCTCTGTAGGGATGAAAATACACTCTAGTGTAAAGGTAACATTGTGTTTTGGGTGCAGTTGTACTTTAACTTAGTCTGCCACTCTTAATGTTACACAAGCATTTACTTATTAGGAAATGAGTGTCTTCTGTCATGCTACCATATTGACTTAGAAACTTCCTACAGGAACAACAGATTGGTTTAAATTATAATTATTTTTCTATTAGCCAGTAACTGTTGTTAAACTCAGGATGTTACAAATTAGTAAAAAAGAGCTGCAGAACAGCAAGAGTTACTGCCTTGTTGAGGCTGGAAGGGCATAGTCAGAGAGTTGCTGCTTTTTGAATACAGTGGCAATATTTAGTATTACTATACACATAAAATGTTGTAGGGTGTTTGTTAGCGTGTATTGAAAAATTGAACCATTTTGTTTTTTTTTAACACTGGCACAAGAATTTAGTTCTGTAAAAAATCTTGCTTTTGAGTGGGCACACCCTGTGGATTAACAATGCTCTTTGTAATAATGAATTGGTGATTAGCGTAGTCTGTTATTTTTTTCTGCTTGTTTTTGGAAGAGTAATAAAACAAGAGAAAACACACTCCGGTCTCCATTATGACCTTCATGGTTTAATAATTGTGCAGTGATCCCACATACTGCAACAGGAATATCATGGCCTGCAATATAAACATATCAAGATAGTCTTATCCCCCTTACCTCCCTACAGAATGTATCTTTCCTCTAGACTACACCCTTTACATGCAGAAATTAGTTTCAGGCTGGATGGATCATAAAAAAACAGAGTTTCAAGGACACATACCTCCTGTTTCTAAAACCTTCACTGCTTGAAACATTTACTATCTTTCAAACGCATAGCACAGATTTTGAATGTTACTACTAATGGCCAGAGATTCAAGACGTATAAAATGCGACAAAAGCAGTTAAGATATGTACACACACACACATGCAAGCATGCATATCACATACCCTGTGTTATTTTATTTACTACTTTTCATATGTATGGCACATCTGTATAACATACATCATATATGCAGGCACAGTCATATAAGAAGAAACTGATATTTTCCAGGAAAACAGCTGGCTGCATTGATGATTTTTTTTTTTTAAATTATATTGTCAAAGTCTTACTTGTGTGATGCTGTCCCACTCCATCCAAGGACTAAAATATAGCAGCTGCAGTTTCCAATCTTTACCTTTCTTCTTTGTGTTGCAGAGGATCATTCCTCCTTACAATGGGACTCCAGGAGCTGGATTATCTTTTTAAAAGAGATATGCCAGTAAATAAAAATAAAGGCCACTAAACAGTTTGTAGTCTGTGGGAGGTATTGGCAACACTGCACTACTGTGCCTTTTTCTGCGTTGTGACCCCAACCCTCAATACTTGGGTGGCCTTGTATTTATAACAAGTGAACAATGATGCAACATTCTTCAAAGCATTATCACTGTCCTTAGGGAATAATGGTAACATCTGGTACCATTAGAAAGAATTACACAAGTTCACGGGAAAACAGCATGCATTTGGTTCATATGCGCGACTGTTTAAAACTACACAGAAACTGAAATATGTACTCAGATATTACACTTTTATTTAAGTAATCTGAAAACTGCACATTATATAAGTACTTGCACAATCCATACAGAGTGCACACTCTGACAAATATAAGCATTTCATGTTCAGCTTCCATACCACTGTGTTCTGCTTATACAGAGACAGTAGTGCTTAGAATGTGTATGGTGTAATTCTCCTCTAAAACATCATAAAATTAAAGCACTCACCATAACAGTAAAAGGATCCAGATTTATCCAGAATAATTCATAACAGTAAAAGGACCAAGATTTATCCAGAATAACTGTATACATGCAAACTCTCTGAAACCTTTGTGTCCCATGTGACCATCAACCATATCTCAGAGTCTCTCTTCAATCTTCCATTCTAATGTCTGACTTGCATCATAAGATGGGACCCCAAAGAGCATGAAGGAGAAATCTTTTGAATGTGCAAGCAATGACAGGCAGAGGACAGAAAATAGATCAGTAGCCTATAATGGCATGCTTCACATATATGCATAAGGAATTTTATTATCATATGTAACTGGGAAGAGTTGCTGATATATTCATCACACAAGACAGCCTCAGTTTAAGTTCCCTACCATGCAATATTCTATAGAAAACTGCTGTGCAATTACAGCAATGCCTCTCTTCTTTCCTACTCTGGACTGCAGGAGCTGTAATTGTTCATAAGGATCATATTTATTTATTTTTTATTTATTTAAAAGGAAGTTATGTCTTACCATAACATTCCATCCGTGTTGTCGTTCATTTATCCTTGACTGTGGGTTCAACTCAGTCGTTATTCCAGCTTGCACCTCCCAAAAACTCTTCAGATTAGCTTTACCCATAATGCTCCTCTCAGGATTACCTCAGATCAAGTTTCCACTAGACAGTGAGAGACAGTTAAAAACAGATCAGAGACCATATTTGTATTTATAAAATGAGAATTCAATCTATTGGGATTGATCCATTCCACCAAGGAGCCCGAAAGGCAGGGGGAAGTTGGATGGGAATGTCATGGATAAGTGAAGATCGACAACACAGATGGAACATTAGGGTAAGACATAACTTCTTTACCTGATGTTGTCAATCTTCACTTAATCCTTGACTGTGGGACAGAGTCCCCAGCTACCCAAATCTTAGGAGGTCTCATGGAAGTATATTCCTGAGCATCATTGAACCAGATGATGCTCGTCCCCTAGAGACCAGATCCAACTTGTAATGAGTAATAAAGTTATACAGGGATAAGTAGCTGCTGCACAGATATCGTCACGCAGAAGCTCTTAAATAAAAAAACTGCAAAAGCGGCAATTGCTCTTGTAGAATGTTATAGGACCTGGTAGTTGTACTTTTCTTTTTATATCAATGAAAGTTATACAATCTTTAAGCTATTTAGCCAGAGTAACCTTAGAGACTGGTTTAGCCAAAGTAGCTTAAGAAAAGGAAGCAAACAACTGGTCAGATTTTCTGAATTATTTTGCTCTGTGAAGGTAAAAATGTAAGTGTCTATGAACATCTAGTTAATGTAGACAATATTCAGCTCTATTTGAAAAATTGGGAAAAAATACGGGAAGCTGAAGTGTCTAGTTGATATTTGTCTCAGAAACTATTTTTGGTAGAAAGGATGTGTTAGTTCGCAAGGGCACCCTGTTTTTATGGAAGGTTAGATAAGGAGGCTTGCAAGATGAGACTTGTAGTTCTGGAATTTTCCTGGCAGAAGTAATTGCAACTAAAAATAAGGTTTTCCAAGATAGGTACTTCAAATCACAATTTGCAGATGGCTCAATTGGGGAATGTACTAAGGATTGTAATAACAGATTCAAGTCCCAAGGTGAAGATGGATCCTTATATGGGGGTTTGAGCATTAAGGTCCCATTCAGAAAAGCTTTACAAAATTTGTGGGACATAGAGTTGCATCATTTAAGCCATCATGAAAGCTATAAATTGCAGCCAGATGTACTCATACGGTTGAGGAGAAAGCTCCCGCATTGAAAAGCAATGCCAAGAATTCTAAGACCTTATCAACTGGTGCAGAAAATGGGTTGAGGTTATTCTCTGTAGCCCATTTTGAAAATTTTTGCCATTTTCTGTTATATAGTCTTCTAGTTGAAGGTTTATGGGAAGCTAGAATGATTCGTTGGACTGGGGCAGTGAGACTATTATGCCTGGCAATCAATGGAATTGGAGAAGCCATGCAGTGAGTTTGAAATTTTGAAGATTCAGATGAATGAGACCCTCTGGATGGGAGAAGAGGTCTGGAGTTGGATCCAGGGTCCAATGTTTCTGAATTAGGTGAGGCAAAAGAAAGGAAAACCACATTCGTTGAGGCCAGAATGGGACAATGAGAATTATTCTGTATTAATCTATACCTAAGAATTAATCTATACCTGTTACTATTTATGTACATCACAGGTTTGATAGATACTAGCTATTTGTCTCACTTTCTCTCTCTGTTTGATATACTGCTCTAAATCTACTATATCTGTATTCTATAGTTACTTTAACTGCTCTTAACCTCTCTACACCTATTCCAATATAATTATTTCTTTTTCTCCGCTCTCACCTACTAACTTAAACTAAATGTATGGTAAAGTTTTTTTCTTTTTCTTTCTAGTTTTTACATATTAATGTATTTTCGTAATGTCTCTCATTAAGTAAATGCATACTATCTTTATTTCACTTTGTATAATCATGTTTGGAGCTTTTCTTCCCAGGCCTCTACTGAAAATGGACATATATCCAGACAGACTACACAGGTAAAAAAATGTGAAATAAAAAAAAAATAAATAACATTCTGTTCTTTAACCTGCTAGCTTTTTTCAGAATCTGGGAAATAAGAGGTTATTGGTGGAAAGACATACAGTAGGCCAGAGGGCCAATTGTAAATGAGACCATCTCTTGCTGACTCCTCCAGCAGGGGGAATAGGGCAAAGTAGCTGCTGCACTTGTTGTTCAGAGGAGATGCAAAGAGATCACAGCAGGGCTGGCCCCATTGATGGAATATCCTTTCTGTCACCACAGGATTGAAAGACCACTAGTGCGGCATTAGGATGCTTCTACTCAATTTTGTCTGCGATCACACTGGAGCTCCCTGGAATTTGTGTTGCAGTTAGAAAGTGGTCAGATGAAATTTCCCATTGCCATGCCCTGACTGCTTCTTGACAAAGACAGTAAGATCTGGTTCCCCCTTGCTTGTTGATGTACCAGCCCACTGACATCTTCTCTGTTTGAATCACAGTCATTCTCAAGGGGAGGGTTTCCTGGAATTCTTGCACTGTTAAGAACATTGCCCTCATCTCTAGAATATTGATGTGCAAATTGGCCTCCAGCTGGGACCAAGTGCCTTGGACTGTCTTTCCGAGATAATGTGGCCCAACCCTATCTAGGATGCACCCGTGGTCACTATGGCTTGGGGATGAGGAAGGACAAATGGTCGGCCTGACAAGATTTCATTGGAGTGAATCCACCAACTCAGGTCTTTCTTGCATAGATCGGTGATCATTACCTGACAGGACATTGGTTGATTCAGTAAAGACCATTATGATGCCAAGAGCCATTGTAGGATTCGCATGTGAAATTTTGCCAGGGGAACTAAAGTGATGGAGGCTGCCATTAATCCTAGGGTTTGTAACAACAGTCTTGCAGCCACTGTTTTGCTGTGAATAACCTGGCTGACTTGCGATTTTATTCTTTGAAGGCTTTCTGGGGAAAGAGACATGATACCGGTGCTTCTGTTTAGTACTGCTTGTACAAATTCTAACTGCTGTGTTGATTCTAGATAGGATTTTTCACAGTTTACAGTGATCCCCACTGAGGAGCAAGTTTGAAGAACATTGTCCCTTGCTTGCAACAGTAGTTGTCTGGTAGGTGCAGTAATGAGCGAGTCATCTAGGTATGGAAACATGCAGAATCCTTGAAGTCTGAATAGAGCTGCAACCACTGCCATGCATTTGGTGAACACCCTGGGGGCTATGACCAAAGGTCAGAGCTCTGAACTGATAATAACTGTCTCCTAGCCTGAAGTGCAGGAATCTTCTGGAGAACTTGTCCATTTGTATGTGATAATATGCATCCTGAAGATCTGTTGAGCACATCCAATTGTCTTTTCCTAAGAACAGAAGTATAGACTGAACTGTAATCATCCGGAATTTTGTTTGTTGAACTGACTTGTTCAACACACTGAGATCCAAAATTGGTCTCCAGTTCCCTGTTTTCTTTGGCACTACAAAAAAGAAGTTATGTCTTACCATAATGTTCCATCTGTGTTGCTCATCTTCACCAATCCTTGATGATGGGTTCGGTTCTGAACCCTCAGAACCACCTCAGCCATTATTTTTCAGCTCGCACTCTTCAAACTCTCGAGCCCGGCTCTACACATAATGCTCCTCACCAAGATTACCTCAGATCGAGTTTGCCAGATGGCAGAATATAGCCAAAAATTTTTTGAATATCATACAGATATACATATACAGATATATACAAAGAAGACAAAGCCATCTATGGATTCTTGATGAGAAACTGGAACAGAATTGGTGAGGCCTACTAAGAGATATAGGATGGGGGATGGTGGGAAGGTATGTCAAGGATTAGTGAAGATGAACAACATAGAAGGAATGTTATGGTAAGCCATAACTTCTTTATCTGATGCTGTTAATCTTCATCTAATCCTTGATGGTGGGACAGAATCTCCAGCCACTTATGTACCTTGGGAGGTCTCACGGAAGAATATTCTGAAGCACCATAGAGCCAAAGGAAGCTTGACCCTCTCAAGATTTGATCTAGTTTGTAATGTGCAATGAAGGTATGGTGAGTGGACCAAGTAGCTGCTGCACAAATGTTGTCTAGAGAAGCTGTTGCATGAAAAACTGCTGATGTGGCAACCGCCCTCGTAGAATGAGCTTTAACTGTTTTGTGAAGTTGAAGTCTTGTGATTGATAGATGAAAGAAATACAGTCTCTCAACCACTTAGCCAAGGTAACTTTGCAGAATGCACAACCCATTTTTAAGGAAGAAAAGGCCACAAATAATTAGTCATATTTATGGAATTCCTTAGTTTTGTGGAGATAAAAGTGCAACTGTCTATGAACATCTAGCAAATGCAGAGCATATTCTCCTTTATTGGTAAAATTAGGGAAGAAGGTTGATAAATGTATGGTCTTGTTGATATTGGATTCAGCAACCACTTTTGGAAGAAGTGAGGGATTTGTTCTTAGTTAAACCTTGTCTTTATGAAAAATTAAAATGGGGAGATTTGCATGAAACAGCCTGTAACTCAGAGATTCTCCTTGCAGAAGTGATGGCTACTAGAAATAAAGTCTTCCAAGTCAGAAATGTTAATTGACAAGAATCAGCTGGTTCAAAGGGGCTTTGAGTTAATGCTTGCAGGACTGTTGTCAAATCTCATGCAGGAACCAGATCTTTAAAAGGGAGTCTTAGCAAGGGCAACCCTTCAGAAAGACTCTGGAAAGCTTATGGGACATTACTGAAGAGTCATAGTGTCCACTATGAAAATTAGAGATTGCTACCAACTGAACTTTTATAGTTGAAGCAGAGGAACCAGACTCAAAGAGAGTATTCAAGAAGTCCAATATGTATTGAATTGGGGCATTGAAGGGATCAAGTCCCTTATTTAAAGCCCATATGGTAAATCTTCTCCATTTGCTCAGGTAAATTTTTCTAGTTGTAGGTTTGGGATGTGCAATAATAATACATTGGACGGGTGATGACAGAGGGGCTTGCCTGGCAATCATGGGAATTGGAGAAACCACACAGTCAGTTTGAGGTGCTGCAAGTTTGGGTGAACCATGACTTTTGGGTGAGTTATCAAGTCTGGAGTTGGGTCCAGTGTCCATGGCTTCTGTAGCAGATGAGGCCAAAGGAAGAGAAACCAAATTTGTCAAGGCCAGAATGGGGCAATGAGGATTATAGTATTCTTTGTCCTTTTTGCTTTCTTCAGAAGATGAGAAATTAATGGAATTGGGGGAAAGGCATATAATAGACCAGGTGGCCAATTGTGTAAGAAGAGCGTCCCTGGGTGACTTCCCCATGGAGGGATTAGGACAAAGTAACTTCTGCATTTGTTGTTCAGAGGAGAAGCAAAGAGGTTGCAGCAAGGTTGGCCCAATCGATGGAAAATCTCGTCAGCCAGTACTGGATTCAGGGACCACTCATGAGGCATGAGAAGTCCTGCTCAATTTGTCTGCTATCACATTTGAACTTCCCAGAATGTGTATTGCTATGAGAAAGTGGTTGGAAGGAATCACTCATTTCCACACTCTGTGTGCCTCTCGACATAGTGGATATGATTTGGTTCCCCCTTCTCTGTTGATGTACCAGACCACTGACATGTTTTCTGTTTGAACTGCAACTGTTCATAGAGGAAGGGAATCCTAGAATGCTTGCAATGCTAATAGCACTGCCCTCATCTCTAGAACATTGATGTGCAGGTTGGCCTCCATTTGGGACCATGTCCCTTGAACTGTCTTTTCCAGATAATGCCCCCCCTCCCCTATCTTGGAAGCATCCATGGTCACTATGGCTTGAGGTTGGGGTAGAGTATAAAAGTCGGCCCAGGAGATTCTGATCTGAATGAAGCCACCATTTGAGGTCTTGTTTGCAGAGACTGTTTACTAAAATTTTATAAGTCATCAATTGATGAGTTAGAGACCACTATGTTGCTAGTAACCACTGTAGTATTTCCATGTGAAATCTTGCTAGGGGAACCAGAGTGATTGTGGCGGCCACTGAACTCAAGGTTTGAAGAATTAACCTCACTGGGACTCTGTCATTTTGAATAATCTGTCTCACCAGAGCCCTGATGCTTAGCAGTCTTTCTGGAGGAAGAGAAGCTATTCCAGAGACAGTGTTCTGTTGTGCCCCTATGAAATCCAGATGTTGTGTGGGTTGCAGCTGGGATTTTTTGAGATTTATTGAAATGCCTAGGGATGTGCAAACATATAGTCTCTTGCCATTTCTAAGTGATGCCTGGTGCTAGCAGTGAGGAGCCATACATTGTGATATTGGAATACTTGAAAACCTTGCAGTCTGAGATGAGCTGAAACTACTGCCATGCATTTGTTAAACACCCTGGGGGGCTGTGGTGAGTCCAAAGGTAGTGCTTTGAATTGGTAGTGACTGGCTCCTATCCAGAAGTATAGAAACTTCTGGAGCATTTTTCCATCTTTATGTGGTAATAAGCATCCTTAAGGTCTATTGAGCACATCCAGTTGCCTTTTCCCAAGAAAGGAAGTATGACTTGTACCGAGTCCATCCGGAATTTAGTTTGGTGGACTGATTTGTTGAATCGGCTGAGATCCAAAATTGGTCTCCAGCCCCGTTTTTTTGGGCACTAAAAATAATCTTGAGTAAACCCTGGATCCTGTATGGTCTGGTGGGACTTTTTGGATGACTCTTTTGTCTAGCAGCTTTTGGATTTCCAAAGCTGCTGCCTCCCTTTGATTAAGTGGAACATCTGGAAGTTTTTCTGAGGTTTGGGGTTCATGTACAAATTAATTTGGCAGCCTGTGGATATTATACCATGCACCCATTTGTCCAAAGTTATTATTTGCCAGGCTGGTAGGTGCAGGGATAATCATCCTCTGACTACCTCCAGAGGAAGACAATCGGGCATCCATTCAGGGATGCTGATAGGAAGTACCAGAGAAGGATTCCCTGGACCCCTGATTTTACGGTCCATTTCGGCCCCTAGGGTGGCATCTACCATTATTTCCCCTTCTGCCCCGGGGGAAATCTTTACCACATGAGTCATAGAAAGGCCCTTTGGATTTCTTGAACCATTGTCTCCCACTCCTCTGATTCCTTGAGTAGGGTCGCTGAGGGGTAGAGAAACATATGCCCATGGCGGATAGGGTATTGCCATCCTGCTCACATCTGGTCAGAGTTTCCTTAACTTAAAAAGGGTAAATCTGTCAAAGGGTGCATTGACAAATGATGCTTTGAATGGCTCCACAAAGTCACATCAGTGCATCCAAGAATGCCATCTGATGGCTATGCTTGAACCTGCTGCTCTAGATGTCCCTTCGGCTGCATGTGCTATGAGCCTCATGGACAAATTGGAGATGGATTTGAGGGTCACAAGCTGGAAGGAGACCTTATCCTGAACCTTCACAGCTACTGCTCCTGCCAGAGTGTTAGAAAGTTCCTTAATTAAGTCTCTTTGTAACCTGGTAAAGTATGCCATACATTTCAAAGACCTTAAAGCAAAGGTTGTTGAAGCATAAACACACTTCCTGAATCTATCCAAGGTCATAGACTCCTTGTTAGGAGGATGGCTAGTGTGACTCTCTTCTTAGAGTTCTTTTTTGCTGGCTGCTGCTACCACCACAGCATCAACAGGGATTCCCTTGGACCAATGTGGTTCATCCTTTGGTGCAGACAAAATACAGCCAGGCCTTTTGGGAATAGGCTCTATGGCAATGGGTATCTTCCAAGCCCACTGAGTGATCAATTTCACCAGTTTGTCAGCGGCCGGAGAAATCCAAGACGTGGGGGGTTGGGTGCAAAAAGCCATCAGGTATACTGACTCCTCTGTGGAAGGTTGTATGGATGACCAGTCACCCCTCTGTTTCAGTATTTTAAGGGTGTATTTGAAGGAAACATTTACAGGGGGTGACCTTGGGGAACCTTCACCTTCATCGAAGTCAGTATCTTCAGTGTAAGTCTCCTCTGGGGAGTCAAGGTGCTTCCTGTTGGACTTCCTCCTCCTTCGAGGGGAAGTTTCGGAGAAGTTTCCAAAGAGGTAACCACCAGGGTGGGTGTTAACTGGGGCTTTTGCGCCCTCTGTCCGGGGGATGAGGTCAATGGCAGCTCTGGCTGAGAGGAAGGGAAAGATATTTGCTCCGACAGGGAAGGCAACAACTGAGAATCCCCAAGGGATAGTGCCTCCTCCATGATACAGAAGGCAGGCCCCTCATAGAGGGGTTGGAGCCCAGAACCTAAAAGGACTGCTTCGGAACTGAGGTCACACCCCACACCAAGGAGACCTCCTCCACACCCGGAGACTGAGTCTGAACTACATGGGCCGACACTCCAAGAGGCATGGATGGCTCAGATGGAGCCGAAAAAATATCATGCATCCTGGAACTATCTAGTCTCAACCCCGTGAGTCCCCTGGTGCAGAAGATCTGGAAAAACTCAAGGCTGTAGTTGGAACCGAAGATGGGAAGGCTGTCGGAACTGACTCAGTCAGAGCCAGGACTGTCGGAACCGAGGACTCCAAGGCCTCTAGTAGAGTTGGAGGAGGAGTGCATGTAGGTGTCATGGAATGAGCAGTTTTGATGCTAACTTGGCTCAAAAGTGAAGTTAATCATCTTGCCACTAGGAACTGGTCCACTAACCTCATAATGTCCTGTTCCAATAAACGCTTAGTAGACCTCACTGATTCAGTGGAAGGAGATCTGGACCATCTGACTTCCATGAATGGGGTGTCCTTAAAAGGGTCCACAGAAGGAGAGTACAATGTCCTTGGTGCAGTAAATAAATCTGAAGTCTTAGGTACTGATGGCTCAGTCAGAGCCGAGGCTGAGGCATCAGAGTTTTCCAAAGGTATCTTACTAGGCACCGATAATTCTCCCAGTGCTAAAGAGCTTTTCGGAGCTGAAGAAGTTTTAGAAATTTTTGTCATCAGTTCTGAAGAACTTGGAAACTAAAGAAGGTCTCTTTTTTGAACTGTGGGAAGAAGTTCCCGCTTCTACAGTTTTCTCTTTAGATTCAGAAATGGCCTCATTGAAAGGAGATTTTAACAGGCCATTCAACAAATTTTCTTTCCATTAAGGTACAGGAAGAAAATCCGTGACAAATTGCACAATTCTCTTGCAAATGTATTTTGCTTAAACAATACATGCACAGGGTATGCCCATCTGAGCTGGGCATTTTCCCCTTACACTTAATATATCTCTTGAAACCTGAAGAGCCCTTAGGTTTCATTGGCAGATAGTTTCTTCTCAGACATATTTGAAGGTAAGAAAGGCTAGAAGAAGATATAAGTAGAGAGAATTTTTATTTTTTTTTGGAGGGCAAGGAGGAAAGAAATGCCAATGATAGTAATGAGAATACCCTAAGGGTAAAAGAGACGTACCAACAACGGTAAGGAGAAAAATACCTCACGGTAAAAGAAAAAACAGCAGAAGATGAGCGGGTAGCTTAGATAAGGTAGATAGAGTTAACTACAAGAGGTTTTTAGGTAAAAATATATATAGAATAAGTTTTATAACTCACAAATATTCTCCAAGGCTCAAGAGATAAGAAAGGCACATTTGGTTTACGATGCGGTAAACGAGATCTGAAGTAATCTCTGTGAGGGGCATTATGGGTATTGCCGGGCACGAAAGTTTGGATAGTACGTGCTGGAAAATAATGGCCGAGTTGGTTCCAAGGGTTCAGAACTGAACCCACTGTCAAGGATTAGGTGAAGATTAACAACATCAGATGAATCTTTAGTAAATTCCAGATCCTATTTGGTTTGGTAGGACTGCTTGGGTGACTCTTTTGTCGAGCAGTTTTTGAATTTCTAAGACTGCTGTTTCCCTGAGACTGGGTGGAACTTCTGACATCCATTTGGCTGTCTGGGTTGTTTTGAAAATGGAATATTGTAACCTCTGGTTATAATCCACTGCACCCAATTGTCCATTGTTATATCTAGCCAGGCAGATAGGTGCAGGGATAAACACCCCATGAATGCCTCCAGAGAAGGCCAATCAGGCTTCCATTCAGGAATGCTGATGGGAGTTATCAGGGAACGAATCCCTGGAACCCTGATTCTGCGGGCCACCTCTGCCTTGTGGACAGCGTCTTCCATTATAACTCCTCCCTCTACCCCAAGGGGAATCATTGCCATATGAGTCCTGGAAAGGTCCTCGGGATTTTTTGAACCATAGCTTCCCACTCCTCTGATTCCTTGAGTAAGGCTGTTGAGGAGTGGAAAAGTGTACACCCATGGCAGAAAGGGTCTTTCCATCCTTCTCACATCTAGCAAGGTTCTCTTTAACTTTGGGGCCAAAAAGGGATGTTCTTTCAAAAGGAGCATTGATGAAAGAAGACTTGAATGGCTCCACAAACTCACATAAGCACATCCAGGCATGTCTCCTCATAGCTATGCAAGAACCCACTGCCCTAGTCATGTCTTCAGCTGCATGTGCAATGAGCCTCATGGACAAATTCCTTATGGATTCAAGGGTTGACAGCTGGGAAGCTACTTTATCCTGCACTCCTTCAGCTATGGCTCCTGTCAGAGAATCTGATAACTCCTTTATCAGGTCTCTGTACTCTCGTAAAATGCGTCATTAAATTCAAGGACTTAAGTGCAAAGGTCGATGAAGGATATACGCTCTTTCTGAATCTCTCTATTGTCCTAGACTCTTTATTAGGAGGATGGATAGTTGGACTTTCATCAGCAATTTCCTTTTTTGTGGCTGCTGCAACCACCAGCGCATCTACAAGTATCCCTTTAATCCAATGTTGGTGATTCTCAGGAGCTGAAAAAATGCAGTCCAGTCTATTTGGGATTGGTTCAATGAGATCAGGTATCTTCCAAGCCCACTGTGCAATCAGTTTAATCAGATCGTCAGCGGGTGGAGAGATCCAAGTAGTAGATGGTCAGGCATGGTACACCTGCAGGTATACCGATTCCTCAGAGGAAGGCTGTTGAGAAGTCCAGCCACCCCTTTACTTCAGGACCTCTAATATGTTTCCAAATGAGACATCTTCTGTGTAAGACTCTTTGGGGGAGTCCAAGTACTTTCTCTTGCACTTTCTCTTCAAGGGCACCTCATCAGTGGGAATGGCTAGAGAGGTGTCTGAAGAGGACATAACCACCATGGTTGAATCCTGAGGTTTCTGTGCCTGCTGTCCCATGTCAGAGGCTGGCAGTAGCTCTGAATGAGGGGAAGGACCAGGATGTTGGCTTAACAAAAGTGGTATCAACTGTTAGCCCACAGAGGACAAGGCCATCTCCATGGCCTGGAAGGCAGGCCCCCCCATAGAGGAATGGGAGCCCAGAACAGAAATAGACTCCCTTGGAACCATGATCCCAACCCACACCGAGGAAGCCACCCCTGAAGGCAAAGCCAGAATCAAACTCACATGTGCTGACACCCCGAGGAATAAAGACGGCTCCAACAAAACAGGAGTGGATCTATGCTCCGCAGAACCAACAGCAAAACTTTGACCTCAAGAGGTCTCCAGATCTGACAGAACTGAAGAGCTCAGGGTAGTAACCAGTGCTGGAGATGAGGATCTACAGTTGAAATTGGGACTGTCAGAGCAGGGAACTCTGAAGGCTCAGTTGGAGTCAGAGGAGGAACAAAACCTGGTGAAGAGACATGGAAGGTTCGAGAGGTAGGGAGGCTAGGAATCAATGAAGAAGCTAACCCCCTCACCACCAGGAACTGGTCCACCAGCCTCATAACATTAGACTCTGTAAGGCTCTTGGTAGAATGGACCAAATAGACTGACGGGGATCTATGTCTTTCCAAGAAAGGACTTGGAGGTCGATCTATGAAACGGTCTACAATGGGGAGTATTTTGTTTAGGGCATGTCTTTAAAAGAAAATTCCTTAGGTTCTGAAGCAGATGGAACTGAGGACTGAGAAGGCAACGAAGGTACTGTGTCCGAAATAATTGTAGGTGTTGACATAGTCGGTGCAGCAGCTGACACCGAAGGCATCAAAGGTATAATCAATTCCCCTTTTGGTTCTGAGGAAACTACAGGAACCTGGGAAGTTTTAATCAGCTAAGCAGGTGGTGCCACTGAAACTGTTGGACTGAATGGCTCCTCTTCTTCAATCCTTTATGTTTACTAGAAGAAGAAGAAAAAGGGGAGCTAACATCAGTTTTAGTCATTAAGGAAGCAGATATAGCCTTGTCAAAAATCAGATTTTATAAGTCCCTTTAGAATTAACTTATTTTTAATTTCCACAAGGGCCCAGTGACTGAAGCTGTGACAAATACCACAGTTTTCTTGAAGATGCACCAGGCCCAAGCAATAGACACATAGAGAGTGTCCATCAGAATTATTTACTTATTTATTTATTTTACATTTGTTGACCGGGTTAGTCCATCTGAGCTGATAACCCTTTTTCAGCATAGACCCAGGGAGAAAAGCTCCACAAATTTACATAGAAATCAACAACATTAGCATTTTTAAGTTGGAAACAGTAGAGCACTGAGACTATTTACAGAGTTGTAGTTGACATTACACTTAGGATATGTGCAGGAAACAGTATGCAGGTTTATCATGCAGTATACAAAGTGAAAAATACAGTCAAGGTGGTGACTGTTAAAGAGGAGGCCATGTAAAAGTACAGAATGATTACTTAATATGTCAAACAGTACTAACACTAAACAGAAATGAAACCAGTACAAGACAGAAAAGTAAGATTACAATTGGTGAGAAACAGTTTATGGAGGATGAGTACAGTGGCAAGACCAGAGACTTTTAAGGTATTCTTTGGTGGCTGTTTTGAATTCATTGAGTTTAAGTGATTTAAATTGGGCAACTTATCAGAAGGCACACACACACACACACACACAAGAAAAGGAAAGTAAGCTAGAAGTTTTTATTTTACATATATATATATATATATATATATATATAGAGAGAGAGAGAGTGAGTTAGGCAGAAAGAATGGTAACAAAGGTTTTCTTTAGCAGTAAAGGTGATTTAAACAGGAAAAGTACCAACAATGGTACTGAACCTTTACTGTAAAGGTAGATAGAGAGAAAGTGAAAGCAAAGGGATGACCAACAATGGTATTAAGAAAACACTAAAAGTGTTTAAAAAAGTGAGCTTAGAGGAGCTGGGTAAGCAAGAGAAAGAGTAAGAAATAAGTGTTTTGCACAGAAAGGAGACATACAGTTCAAATGTAAGAGTTTGCTTGAGAGCTGACAGGAAAAAAGCATCTGGCACTAAAAGTGCCAAACGAGATCTGAGGTAATCCTGAGAGGAACATTATGGGTAAAGATAAGCTCAAGTGTTTTTGGGAGGTGTGAGCTGGAATAACAGCTGAGTCAGTTCTGAGTTATGGAACCAAACTCACAATCAAGGATTAAATGAAGATTGACAACATTTGATCATTTGTTTACCGGAAAAGTCCAACTGGGATAAAGCCGATTTTCAGTAGAGGCCCAGGGAGAAATGCTACAGATGCATGTCCTTGGAATGTGGAAGGAATCCGGAGCACCCAGAGGAAACCCACACAAACACAGGGATGACATGCAGACTCCACACAGAAGGCACCCCTGCCAAAAATCAAACCAGAGAACCTTGTCCTGTGAGGCAACAAAGCTAACCACTGCACCACTGCACCATTCCAACATATGCCAAAGCCTCTTCCCAGCTCAGTTATCAATACTATTTTTTGAATATATTCAAGGAGTCGGATAACCTAATGCATGGCAGGAGTTTGTTCTATAATATGGGTAATCTTAAAGTAGTATATGATAGCCAATGTTTCATCCTAAAATTTTGTATTTGTAAATTTAGTTCCTTACTTATCATTGCACAATTAGTCTGATAAGGTTTAATATATAATATCACTTGTATGGAATTGTCATAAAATACTTTGTATGCCAGAATAACAGAGAATTAATGGAAAGTATGAATGTACTCACCAAAACTGCATACATATGCCCAGGCATGTAGGAACCATTGCAGTGTGCCATAATGAGCTCCTGTGATGTGATGGATGCAACACACACACACACACACACACACACACACACACACACACACACACACACACACACACACACACACACACACACACACTGGCATGCAAGGCTAAATAATAACATTCACAAAAGTGGAGTACTATAGTTATGCATTCACTTACACCAGAGTATGTTAGCACTGAACTGTGCTGCACATCAAGAAATAAAAAAACGATAAAAAAATAGAAAAGAAAAAAATCTAGTTGCAAAACATTTGAGAAAAGAGATTCCACAAAGACAATGACCGTACAGTGATATTATATGAATCACCATTCCTACAATGTTTCACAAAGCAAAGCTCAGGCAATAAGAATACTACCCTACTGAATTATTAGACTGTTGTATTGATTTACTTTACTCGTTTATATAGACAAGAATCAGCTATGGTATACTGACGACCTCAAACAATGGCAAAATATATGCATGTAGTTGTCTTTCACTTTTCAACTCATAAATTTATAAGGTAGAGTTCATGCATAATGAGAATGCATGCTCTTGAGTTGGCATTTAACAGTTATTGTGACTAAGCTCAAGTGATAGAAGCAGTTAAGACATAAGGAAATGTAGTGCATCTCCAATTATGTACCAGTTTCATAAAAACTAGCAATAACAGTGCTATATTAGTCTCTATCCATCAAGAAAGAGTCATATCAGTACTGAAGAGATAATGGTCACGATATTAAAGAAGGCAATGCACACCAGCACCATGATATCAGGAAATTCTCCTAGCAGTTTCCTATTCAACACAATAGGTACAATTCGCAGATCATTACACAGAGAAAAAAAAGAAAAAAAAGATCATTACTTACTCCTACTAACACTTCTTACAACTACACATTTCCAATGTTTGGTGCCAGGCTACAACTGCCTCAGTATGTAAATGCCTTTCAACATCATGACTTAAAGGATAGAATACAATCAGCATTGCCTGTATCTTCTGTAAGAGCATGGAGTTGATAATAACTGAATTGACCATACTGAAACAGGTTTGTCAATGGTAGATCTGATCATCTTTACCTATCATACAGTCATTTCTTCTGGAAACAACAGTTGCAATTGATGGACTGAATAGTTATGTTGCATAATTGGACTTCATAAGACATTTAGCACAATCCCCCTTAAGATTATTAGAGGTAAACTTTTTCGACATTAATATATATATTTTTTTCTTTCATTTTTGTTATTGCAGGATGCCTTTCAGTCCACCTCTTCAGCACCTGACTCTCAACCACTAGCTCCTAAAAGACCAGACAGGTTTTATAAGGTGCCTGATGCTTTAAAAGACTTATACAAGAATCCTATGGTAGAACCTTCTGCAGTGTCTCTTGCTGCATATAAGCCCTCTAGGATCCTACCAGTGCTAATGTTGGATCTACAGACAAGGATGGCAGGGCTATGGATAGGTGGGGAAAGAAGGTATACACCTCGTTTTCCCTAACTTTTAGGGCAATTAACTATCAGACTCAAACGACTTAGTATTTGATTACTGTACTTCAGTCTTTTAATAAGGTTATGATGGACCTTCAAACTGCAGAACCAAAGCAACAAATACATAATATACTTTCTCTGGCCACTCAAATTGCCAGACACAGCATCAAGTACAGTTACGATGCTATGGATACTTCTTGTAGGCCAGCAGCTACTGCGTCTGTTATTTGCGGAAATGCATGGCTTTCTAGCTAACCTATTCCTAAAGATTTCAAGTCAAACGTATTAGAGTTCCCTTGGACAAAGATCTGCTGTTTGGTCCTCAGGCTTCCAGCCTGTTCAAAACTGTCCAAGACCATGGTAAGAATATGAACGACTGCAGGAAGATTCTACTCTCTTCGTTTCCTAGACACCACAGCAACTGCCCATCTAAATCTGCATCCTTTCTCAGAAAGGACACTAGCACAACTGAAAAAAAAAACAATAAAAACATCTAGGAAAAAGTACTTGACAAACCTCATAGGGAACCTCCATCTGGGAGGCCTTCGTTTGGAAATAAAAATATGTGACTACCTCTGCAGTGGGTCTATATTATAACATCGAAGTTCAAAAACTTAGAATGTCATAATATCGAACCCAGTAGAGCGAACGCTTGAAATAGCGAAGCTGCAGAACACCAAATACTTTCCTAGGGAAAGTATTCAGTGTGCCATTTCTGCAGCTTCTCTATTTCCTCAACTCTGGAGCGAAGGTTATGGACCGGGTTAAGATAAGTGTATGAATGAAGGTGAGTGTGTGATTGGGCATGGGTTAGGTGAGTTAGAGTTAGGGCGCGGGTCAGATAAATGTGCGATTGTGTGGATGTGAGGGATAGGGTGGAGTAGGTGAGTTAGGGTTAGGGAGCGGGTAAGGTGAGTGTGTGATAGTTAGGGACCTTAGGGTTATGGTTGGGTTAAGGGAAGTGGGTAACTAGTGGTGTATGTCTGGTTTAGTGTAGGGTTTCATGAAGTGTATGTGTGTGGATAATTTATTTTGGTGTGCTTGAGTTATGTGTATGTTTGTCAGAACAGCGAATTTTTCCCTGGGAAAAAATTTGCTATTCTGACTGTTCAGTTTTCTGTTGTTTCAATTGAATGGGGTCGATATTATAACATTCAATGTTTTTAGACTTCGATGTTATAATATAGACCCCTCTGCAGCACCCCCTCCCTTGTCCTCATCTCCCTTACCCACCTTTCCATAGGCTCATAGGTTTATAGGTTAGTACTAGGCTAGCTGCCCTTGTGGGATATTTTAAACATAGCCAGTTTCCTTTTTGTGCTCGAGATAACCTATCCTGTTTGGTTATGGATTGCCTTTACCCATGCCTTGATTGATAATTATATATTACGTCTAATGAGAATAACTGGGATCATACCATAGATAATTTTAGAGGACCCATGTGTGCATAGGATAAAGCATTTAGGAGCTGCCTCTGTCTGTTAGTATACAAGGTCAGGCCTTGGGTAAACTTTCTGTTTCCATTCCATAGATCTAAGTTGTGCTTGAATAGGGACAAGGATGAACTTTGTTTTATGTGGACGAGGAGTCTGTTTAAGAGCAGTGGTATCCTCTGTGAGACATACCTGTCCCTCCAAACCATTCTGTTGATGTTGCAGAAGAGATTTAGAACCCTAGACCAACTATTTCTTTCTTTTTTTTAAACACCTTTATTGAAGTATCACTTGTGACAAAGGAAAATTTACATTTATACAAAAGTAATCAAACTGTAATAAATTAACGTTAACAAACATACTTCACATATATTGCTATAAATCATATAACCTAAGCAACATTACATAAAGTATTCAGTTCCTGCCCCCTTATTTTTTTTTTTAAATAAACATCTTTATTAAACTATCACTTACGACATAAGCAATCATATATTTATATAAATGAAAGAGAACCACACCGATAGAGTCCTAGTTGCAAACATTTTACATCACAAACCACACTGGCACACTCCCAGTTGCAAACATTATACATCACGTATACTCCTCCTAGTCATTTTCAGTCAAACATTACATAGCTCATTTAAGTCCTGCCTTCTTTTAAACCTCATTCCTCCCCTGTATGTATTGTTCCCACAATTCCCATTTTTTCCTGTGTAGTTTGCTCCTACCCATTTCTAAAGATCTCAATTCCAGTTGTTTTCTCTCTGTTACTATATTCACTACTTCTAATATAGATAGTTTAGATACTGGTTTCCATTTTCTAGTAATTGTTTTTTTGGCAGCCACCATAATTAGGCACAGCAAGCCTTTACTATGTCTAGGCAATTCCGATTCTGTATCATAGCTCAGAAAACTCCCCCTCATTACACCAGTCAGCCCACCCAGCATCTCTGACAGTGCATCTCGCAGGCAATCCTTAAATTTTGCCAACCCACCGCACTCCCAGAAAATATGTTCCCAAGTACCTCTTAATTTCCCGTCACATCTCCTACATTTGCTGTCTACCTGAGGAAAAATTCTCTGGAGTATACTTGGGATATAAAAATACCTATGTAAACATTTACAAGGAAAAATCCTAAATCTTCTAGATTTGGTTGTGTGTTTGGGAGACATACATATATCCTCCCACTGACAAAGTATTTCTGATGCCATTTGACTTGCTGATGTTCAATGAATCCATCAGTAATCAGTTGGGGGATGCTTTGTATGCCTGACATAGGTCACCTCTTAGCAGTCTGTTGGATGTCGAGTACAGTGAGAGGGCTTTGAGTTGGTCCATGTTCAACATGTTGTTTAAGCCTTGTATCCTTTTAGTATGGTATCTCTGTTCAAAACACTATCACTCTCCCTGACCTGGTGGGAAACAATTACCACTGACAAATAAGTTCTGTCGATCATCAAGGATGTTTATGCCATACCCTTGTAAATTATTCCTCCCCTGAAAGGCATGCCGCATCTTCCTCACAACTAGATTTCTCTACTTGCTCCCATTATTCAAGACTTCCAAAATCAAAGCATATTCAAACAAGTCCCAAAAGATATGGAAAGGATTCCTCTTCAGAATCTTTCTGGTTTCAAGAAAAGAAGGAAAGTGGAGACCCTTCCAAGTCCTTCCTCCTTTAAACATAATCTTGAAAGTATCAACTTTAAAAATGCAGTCTCTTCCAACTCTCTTGTCTTTCATTCTCCCCCAGGCCTTTCTAGTGTCCCTAGATATTAAAGGATGCTTTCTTGCACATATCTGTTCATCCTTCTTGCAGGAAATTCTCAGTTTTTTCCTTGTCTCATCTCACTTTCAATTTACTGCTTTGCTTTTTGGTCTCTCCACAGCATAAGGGTGTTCACAAAGTATCTAGCACCAGTGGTGGTATTCTGCCACAACCAGGAAATTCAACAATTCCCCTTATTCGATGACCTACTTTTCCAAGTTCTCTCTCTAAGAGTCATTATCTAGCATATAGATTTCACTCCCCAACTCCTGAGAAATCAATGATTCACAATAAACTACAAAAAAAATCCCATATGGTTCGTACAAAGGACCTGGTTTTTCTGGGTTGCAGACTGGACACAAAGAAAATGCATGCCTTCTTCCCTCATGAGGAAGTTCACAGTCTGTTCAAATTCTTCCTAGATCTCTCCTCTGCAACACTGCACAGAAAAGGAGATCTTAAGAAATTTGGGTTTCACAGCAGCCAAAGTTCTATGCTACCCCCAAGCCAGACTTCAGATGAGGAAAATCCAATGGTATCTGAAATGTGTTTGATCACAGCACTTCCACTCCTTGGACATTCTGATCCTCCTCTCTCCACACTTGTTTCAAAAAGGAGCTACTTTGTTGGAAGGAACTGGTCAATCTCAACCCAGGACTTCCTTTCACACCCCTCCTCCCCCTCAAACAATTTATACAGTTGCCTCAAACGAGGCATATGGAGCAAGGACAGGATCACACCAGATACAGTGCAGATGGCAATCACAATTCCTGAAGAAACACATCAGTCTGAAGGAAATTAGGGCTCTTCTGCAAGCACTGCAGACTCTCCTCCACCTCTGAAAACCTGGATCATTCCTAGTGTGCATGGACAACACCACAGTTATGTGGTACATAAACAGGGATGAACCAGGTCTTACCAGCTGTACAGGTTTGTACAGGGGGCATGTAACTCAGTCATCTAGACAAACATCATCTTCACAGCCATATACATTCCTAAAGAGGACAATGTTCTAGCTGACTCCCTAAGCCACTCTTTGGAAGACCCCCACAAATAGATCCTGAACAGTCAAGTTTTCAAGGGAATCAGTCTTCATTGGGGCACACCACAGATAGACGTCTTTGCATCATCAGCCATCAGCTCCCCCAGTTCTGCACCAAGGAACCTTGCCCCACAGCCAGCAGACAGATGCATTCTTCCAGTGGACAGGAAAGTTCCTCTGCGCCTTCTCTCCAATACATCTAGTTCCAAAAATAATTATTCTAAAGGAAAAAAGGAAGCACCCAAACACCTTTTACTGGCCCTCTTCTGGCTGAGATAACATTTGTTTCCCCTGCTGTTTCACCTGACAAAGGGAAACTGCAAGAAAATACCTGTAAAACTAGCTCTTATCACTCAAGAAAAAGGATTGCTTCTCCACCCAAATCTTTACTCAGTGTGACTCTGTGGGTGATGGGATTCTAATTCCTCAAATGCACCTATTCTTTGAGGAGGTTGTTATAGTCCTACAATTAAGTCAGGACACTCACTACAAGAAAATCTTGCACAGCTAAATGGAAAAGATGTTCTTACTTGTGCTGCAAACACAGTTAGGACCAGTCATAACACAGGTCTGTGCTGTCCTACAATATCTTTGCAAACAACTTCATTCAGGCTTGACTTACTCTTCTATCAAAGCTAACCTGTTGGCCATTAATGCCTGCCTGCCTCTTAGCCTACTGCTTATGGCCAGAGCAGAGGTCAAGATTTTCTTAAGGAGAGTCCTGCATCTTATCCTACCAGAAAAACCCATCTCTCCTCCTTGGGCTCTCAATTTTGTGCTGGAAAAGCTTACATTACCTCCCTTTCAACTAGCATTTTCTGCCACTTTAAAATTTGGCAGTTGGAAATCTATTCTACTCATGGCTCTCACCTCTGCTTAGAGAGTTTTTGAATGGCAAGCTCTCATAGCCATTCATAGGTTCATAGGTTCACATGTTGGTACTAGGCTATCGGCCCTAGGGCCTATACAAGCCTAGCTATAACAATTCCCTGGCTATTTCTTCCCACAGTATTTACTTCCCTGAACCCCTGTCTAGCAGGGTGACTGACGTGATCCCTGGGGTGAATTTCCTATCTCCCATTCAATCATCAAGGTTCCTTCTGAAGAGGGCCAAAAAGGCCTTCTGTTTGACTTGTATGGGCAGTCTATTCCAGAGTCTGGGGATTCTCTGGGTCAGCAACCTATCTCTCCAGCATGTTTTGTTCATTGTGATAACAAGGTTTAGATCCCTGGAGTGTGTGTCTCTGAGGGATTGGGATTTCTTTAAGTGTAGCATGCCCAACAGCTCTGTGTTTGACATGGCCTTGTATGTTAAGCAGAGATTGCCTCTGAGTAGACGATATGCGACAGAGTATTGGTGGGAGTTTTTTTAGATTGTCAGCATAGGGCATCTGCTTTAGGCCTGTGATTCTTTTAGTGAGGTATTTCTGCGGCCTTTCCAGTTGTTGCAGATGTCTTGAGAGGTACATACCAAACAGGGCATTGTATTCTATAATGGGTCTAATGAGGGATGAGTACAGTGGGACAATGACCTCCTTTTTTCTGGATGAAAAACTCTTAGTGATGAGGTGTGCCACATAGAAGGATTTCCTGACTGTTGTGGTGATATGGTTATTGAAGTTGAGACCACTGTCGACCTGTGTCCTTAAGTCTTTTATCACACTTTCGGTGTTTAGTATCCTGCCACCTATGTGGTAATTCACGGGTGCATGTTTTTTTCCCAAAGGGGATAACTATAAATTTCTTGGCATTGAGCTTGAGCCCATGGCTCTGGAACCAAGCATCTGTTTCTGTAAGGCCCTTTTGTAGAATATCCACATCATTTGGGGATTCAGTAATGGCTCCATCCACAGTCATCTGCAAACTTTGTTAGCCAGAATTCCTTAGTGTTGGCCTGTACTTCAGGGAAGTAGATGCCAAACAAGAGTAGTCCCAGGACTGAACCCTGAGGTACTCCACTTGTCTGGAGCTGGATTTGGAGTCGGCTACTTTTACAGTGTGGGTTCTGTCAGTAAGTCAGTTGGCAACCCATTGAGTGACGTATGAATTAATGCCATATACCCCCATGGTTATGAGCTGAGGTCATGCATTGGATGTACGACGTTAAGAAGGTAAAGCTTTGGTATCCCTGCCAGATGTCAGCTGTGACAAACCCATATGTCAGGAATACTGCAACAGTAATCAGTAGGACATTAACTATTGTAGTAAGTTCTAACTCAGCTATTCTTTCTTTTGTGTACAGTTCCTGACTTTGCTTTCAGTGTCTTGTAGTTGTACCTTTAACAATTTAATTTCAGCTTGCACATTCTGATACTTTACTTTTCAGTCAATTAGGGCACTATTATTTTTGTTATTTTCTCACACACTTTTTTTCCTTTTCACTCTGTAAACATGCAAAGTCAACTTCTGCCTGAATTGATGTCTCCTTTGTCTTTTCAGACTCTTTCAGACAGAATTGTGTTCCTGGAATGTCAGTTAGACAACTCAGGTCAAAGAGCTTTTCAGCCACAGGGAAAAAAAACATATCTTTATTTAGATCTATTTCTAAGGTTTTCCATTGACACTTCAGTCACTGCAAGAAAATACCTCAGGACTTTGGGTCTCATGGCATCTATAATTCTCATGATAACCCTGGCAAGACTCCACATCAGAAAGATACAGCGGTATCTGAAATCTCACTGGTCCCATCATCAGCACCCTTTAACTTTTCAGATCCTAGTACTGGGTTTTGCGAGAATAGAAGTCTTTTGGTGGAGACAACAGGTATCTTTAAATCCAGGTCTCCCATTCTCCCTCCTTGCTTCAAAGCAGTCCATCACCACAGATGCTTTGGACATTGCTTAGGCAGCAGTTTCAGGATGGATAAAAGTTCTGGGAGTATGGGACACCAAAGACAGATGCAAGTGCATAAACATCATGGAGATGCTTGCCCTCATCAAGGCACTCAACTCTCTTAACCATCTTTGGTCTTCAGGATCTCTTCAATTGGATACAGACAATACCACAGTCGAGTGACACACCAGCAAGAAAAGTTCTCTTGGGTTGTACCCCTTTTGCAGACTAGATGTTTGTTTGGGATATAGCTTCACAACACAATCTAACTCTAGAGGCATCCTATATTTTGTCAGACCAAAATTCTGTGGCACCCAAGCTGGGCAGGACCGGGGCTGACCCTAACAAATGGAAACTAGATCAGGTGGCCTTTCAACATTTGATCTATCTGTGGAGCATTCAAGTAGGCCTCTACTTTTTCTCTGAACAATCAACTAGCAGAATTCAGTTTTATGACTCCATGCAAAAAGGTCTGAAAGACAGATTTCTTTTATTTTATTTTGACAGGTTTTCGTGTATACCTTTCCACCCTTTTCACTAATATTCAGGGTACTTCTAAAGATTCAGAATGAATCCCCCAATATCATGTCAGTGGTCCAGTCAATAGTGTTTCTTCTGTCTTCTGGAAATGGCCAGCAGCAATTACTACAAGCTTCATTATAGAATGGATATGCTTGCACAAGAGCAGGAGTGTTTGATGCACCCCAACATTACTCATCTTCACTTGACTGCCTGGATGATAGGGTCTTAATTTTGTTTTATGCACCTTTTTTCCTGAGGACATGCAGGAGGGAATAATGAAGGCAAAAAAGCCTGCTAGTGGAAATCACATATTATCTAATGGAAAAGTTTTTCTAGTTAGTACAAACAACACAGGCAGCTCCCATTCAGGTCTAGTTGTTTTGTGGTTTTACAATATGTGTGTGAGTTACCATTCTATGAGCTCCTCTATTAATGTTCATTTATCAGCCATTTCAGCAAGTCCACCCATGGAGCCTCCTATTTTAAAGCAGTCATATTTCAAAATGTTCTTGAAAGTGGTTTTGTATAATAGGCATCCAAGTAAACTGATGGCCCCTCCTTAGGATCTTAATGTTGTGTTACAGAAGCCAACACTTGCTTCATTTGTACCAGCTAATCTGGCTGACTTGAGATTCTTAAAATACAAATGAGTTTTACTGATTGCTCTGACCTCTGGAAGAAGGATGTCTGAGTTGCAAGCACTTATGGTGAGTCAACTCTGCCTCATTTTCCATAAGGACAGGATTTCTTTGAGAACTGTTTCTACTTCGATGCCTAAGTGGTATCCAGTTTTACTTTAAGCCAAACTATCGATCTCCCCATTTTCTTTCCTTAACCTAAAAATGAGGGAGAGATCCATACCTTGGATGTCCACAGACAACTCAGGGACTATCTTGATAGAACTACGTCTTTCAGATCTTTGCTCATTTCTTGCAAAGGTAAGAAGAAGGGACAACCTGTGTCAAAACAGACTATTTCAAAATGGTTGTCTAAGGCTGTTACCTTTTTCTATATTCACCATAACAAAACTATTCCAAGCAGGGTCAAGACCCACTCTACCAGGGCCTTAGTTAGCTTCATCTATGGCATTTTTTGGAAACATACAAGGATTCTAAAGCTCCTGCTTGGTCCCCTGTATATACATTTACAAAGCAGTATAAGATGGATCCCTTCTCTAGGTCTAGATCAACCTTTGCTATGACCATTCTCCAGGCACTCTTGGACCCTTCTCCTCGTATAATGGTTAAGGTGTTTACATTACAGACACAAGGTGCAGGGCTTAATTTCTACTTGTGGTAATTGACAAGGCTTAAAATGGCCCACAAGGGCAGTTAGCCTAGTACTAACCTATGGACCTCTCAAATATAGTTAGCTAGGGTAATATAGCCATATGGCTAAGATTACTGCAGAGCATGAAGAACATGGTACAGTTGTGTAAGCTGAACTTACCATAACAGTAGATGTTTGAATGATCACTGCAGCAATAGCTGCTCCCTACCTCCATTCCCCTTCTTTTGGTGTGTTTTTTATGCCAGGGTGTGGGTATTTATTTTTTGTTATTCCTAGCATTGTCCTTTCAGGGCTCAGCCTTCCTTTCTCTGCTGACAGAAAAGTTCTGAGGGGCTTTGTGCCCAAACCTGTCTTTTAGTGAGTTCAGCTTGAGCTGCTTGATAGTTTGGGTGGATGGAAGGTGCCCTACAGCTTTGAAAGCTGGCTGGCTGTTATATGCTTAGAAGGGTATACCCCATATAGGTAAGGCAGCTGCTGCATGAATCATAATTCGAACATCTACTATTATGGTAAGTTCAACTTACACAACTGTACTTTCTTCAACATCCTTTGTTAAGCCATCATAGAACTGTTACAGCCAGAATTGTTACTTTTGAATGAGGTTACTATTGCCCAGTTGCACTTCTAGTCTGCAAAACATCCATTTGCTTCTACATATTACAAATACTTTACTGTGAAACATTTCCCTGTGCTACACCATATCGCAGTTTATGACCAGACTTAGTTGTCCAAAGCCATTTTCTTCTGTGAATCCATGTTGCTCTATCTCAGCATAGATTATTTGTTTTCCATCCATGAATTATCACATGTCCTGCTTTGATTATTATACCTTTTACCTCTTATTTTTAATACAGGCAAGTCACCGTGATTTTCACTAGGTTTTCACACAATTTTGTTTATTTGCAATACACAATGAACTATTTTTTTCATTGCCAGATGGTTTACTTTTAGAAATAGCATGCACACTGATTTTAGTTGTACAAAATTCTTCTAGAGCCTGGGTAAAGGACCCCCCACACATACACAAACCTTTCTATTGCACGTCTTTAGTATAACAACAACAATTTTATTTATTGATCTGAATGATCTATGCTACATTTTTTTACATTTAACTTGAGACCACTGTCCTTACACCAATTGTTAATGTGATCTCTGCCATGTTGGAGCAATTGTGAGTCAGTTGAAGCTTGAATAACAACACCCAATTTACAGTCATCTGCAAGCTTAGTTAACCATAGGCCAGAACTGCTGACCTGAAGGCCTAAGAAATGTATGTCAAATACCAGAGGATGCAAAACTGAGCCCTCTGGTACACGACAGGTAACTTTTTGCTTTCAGAAATGGCACCTGCTACTATAACTACTTCAGTTTTGTCAGACAACCAGTTAAATTTTCATCACACAATATAACAATTTGCATTCATATTTATAATGTCTGCATGGGGAATAGTGTCAGAGGCCTTGGCCAGGTCTAGATATGCTGTATGCACTGCACAACTGCTATCCACTGATTCAGTTACTTTTTGTAAATAAATTAATAAAGTTAAACAGACAGGACCTTCCTTTGATAAAGCCAAATGAGGGTCCAGGGTTAAGAGATTTTCAATGTCCAGATTTTTGAAGTCTGAGATAATGTGCTCCACAGCTTTAGATATGAGGGTAGTGAATGTAACCAGTGGAGAAGTTTAGATTAAAGATTTTAAATAGAAGTTCAGAAGGTCTTTGTTTGATACCGATAATAAGACAACCTGGTATGTTGTTAGGGCCTATGGATGAAGTATTCTTAGTTTTTCAAAGGGCTACAGAATTTGTTTCACAGTAAAAAATGGGCCGTGATTGAGGACCCTGTTACTGTGGGTTGAGTAAAGGTTGCTCTAACTTTGTTAGCTATTATAGAAGTATTTTCTTTGGGTCAGAGACTGTAGTATTATTGTGGACTAGCTTTGAATTCTGCTGGGTGTTAGTTCTTAACTTCCTGACATTAAAAAAAGATCTGTACTTTTTTTAGTGGCTATTTTAAGTTTGTACTCAGTTTTGAGCTTCCTAATGGTTTCCTTAATCTCTTTATTAGTTTGCTTAACTGTGCTCTTAAGATAGGTAGAATTGACCTCTTATAAGTATTAAGCAGTTTTTTGTCTTTTGTTATAAAATTTATTTATGTGTATTCATAAAATGTATTAATATGTGTATTCCACCACTGGGATTTGTTTTAAAACTTCTGATTCTATTTGTTGCAGATAAGGACTGCCATATCAATGCAACTATTTAAGTGGGAGTAAAAGTTAGAGGCGTAAGTAACAGCTTTAGCAATATGATCCTTCAGGGGAGGATTAGAACTGAATTTAAGTCATCAGGTAACTGAAGAAGGTTTGCTTTAGAGAGGTCCCTAACACAGAGGTATTGACAGAAGAAGTACCACTAGTTTTAAAGGAAACAGTCACTAAATTGTGGTCTGATTCAACAAGACATGATGATACATGTGGAGATTTGCAAGAAGCGGCCATATTTGTGAGACTAGATCCAGGATATTGAGGCCTTAGAAGGATGGTTAACTATTTGTGAAATACAGTTAGCAATGATAATGTCAAGGAACTGCTGGCCATTGGCAGTGTAGGGCAGGCAGCTTATTGATGGATAGTTGTAATCCCCCCAGTAGAAAGGTCTTGGTTTTAATGGGAATTTTAGTTAATGTATTTTAATGGGAATTACAGCAAATTAATTTCAAATAATATGGAGTCCGTAGGGTTAACAGGTGTTTACTAGGTTAACAACCCTGGGACTTTTAAGCCTAGTCCTACTTCCTGAGATGATAATAAAATCCTGTACCTTGTGTCTGTAAAGGTAAACACTTTAACTATTATACCCTCGCCCCCCACATGTGATACCACTGCTCTGTAACTGGCTCTCCATCTATGTAAAACAAAGCTTATCCCTGTCCACTTGGATCTATGGATGGGTAATGGAAAATTTACCCCAAAACTTCCTCCTCTACTACTAATGGACAGATACAGCTCTTAAATGATTTATCCCACACATTAGTCCCATTCAATTATCTATGCTATGGTAACCAAAAAAAAAAAAAAAACAAAGAACTGCCCACACCAAGGTGATTTTTAATTATTTTATCTATGGTATGATCCTAGTTATTGTCCTGTGGGATAATATATAATTATTGACCATGGCCAATCTAACACCAATCAGGATAGGTCAGTTAATTCAAGTACCAAAAGGTGAATTAGCAAAAATTGCAATTATAATTTTATGTAAAACTATTCTGTTTTATTTCCCTCTCTAAAATACTTGAAAAATGTATTCAAAAACAATTGCTTAACTCCCTCTTGCAGAAATAAGTCCTATCCCCCATACAACATGGTTTCTATCCCTCCCATAGTACTAACACTGTATATCCAACATATATAGATAATGTTAATAAAACTAGAGATAATGGCAAACTAGACTCTGCCTTATTTCTAGACTTGTTTAAAGGCTTCAACACAGTATGTCTCAGCCGACATCTACTTCAGGTGTATTTCAGCCCACTCTTCTGTGGTCCAAAAGCTACTCATCCAATAGGTATCTGTCAGTAAAATGCCACTCAACCCTCACTACTTACCTTTCAGTCAACCACTGCTGTAGCACATGGCTCTATCATTGGTCCCTTCCTCTTTAACATTCTCACCAACACTCTCCATACTTCCACAGAAAAGGACTCCAAAATACAATACACAGATGACACAACACTCATTTGTACATCAGACAACCTGGCACATCTCTAACAAATTACTGAGGAAAATTTAACAGCCAATGAAACATGGCTTTGTAACTCTCAACTCATGCTCAACGCCCCCCCCCAAACAAACTACTTATTTTTTTCCTCCACATCCCTCTCATGGAAAAAAAATTAAATCCTCTCTCTTTACAATATAACCTTTGAGGGCAATTCTCATAGCAAATTATGATGGTTGACAGTGGATGATAATCTTAAATTCACTCTGCATATGCAAAATTGCATTAAAATATCACCAAAACTAGGGATGCTTTAAAGAGTCAAAAACTTTCTCACCAATGTAGCAAAAACTATACTTGTCACTACTTACCTGCTCCCCTCACTATGTTATACTTCTATCATCTTTACTAACTTCCAAGCATCACAAAAAGAAAACAATGCTATAATAAAGTGTCTAAATTTGCAAATAATACCCCTTTCAGGACCCATCTCTGTATAGCACTAAAAATCCTAAACTGGTTAGAACTGACCCATTAACTAACATATGCACAGCTTCTTACCACTTATAAAATTATCCAGCATCCATCTGCTTCTACAACACTAAATACCATTCTATTTCAGGACAACTAGTACATGAATTGGCCTGCCTCATAGCCCTTCTTTCCCAGCAATGCTCCAGTATGCCAGTATATTATACACCCAGTCCAGGAGTAGGAGGTGAGAGTTTGCATACCCAAGCCGCCATACCAAAACTTCCTTACTCACCTTCCGTGGATCATCAGCATACTGCTAATTCTTGGTCAGTGTACGCTTCAGACATAAGACGAGTTCCAGTGGCACTTCCCGAGCTTAGCAATTTGCATCTGGATGACTTGGAACACCATTCTTCTGTTCATGATAATCACGTTACTTTGCAATTTTCACCTTCTATTAATACTGAGCAACCTTTTAATTTTGGTGCATAACTGCATCAAGATTTCATATTCAATACATATGGAAAAGAACCATACAGTAAGACTTCTGATTCCATGTTATCTCCATTTGAGAAAAAGATTATGCAAATAAAAATCTTTACAAGTGGGCAATGTTTGTCTATGATCATTGTACCTGAGAGGTTGAGAGTTTTTAAGTTTCCTAATGGTGTTCATAGTGGTTTGGACCTCTGTCATGAATTACTGAGTGTTTGATGAATGTGGTTTTAAAATAATTGCTATTGAATGATGACAATGAAAAAAATATGAAGATGCTTTTAGATGAGATAGACCAGCTCAATACAACCTTTCAACAAGATTTATTGTTTGAGCATAAGAATTCATTCTCTTTTGAGATTTTTTAAAAGGTGAATAAAGCTGTAAATATTAACAAGGAAAAAAGTCTAAGAAAGTGTATAGGGATGAGTTTGATTATAAATATAATTTGGCTTACCTAGTGCCTAAAAATGTTGGTTAAAATAATGGTGTTAGTAACAATCCCCATGATTCATGAAGCTTGCGCCAGGCGCCCGAGTAGCATCGGCGATCTAGCGCCAAATATGGCCGCTGAGCGATTCAGGTACGAGCAGTTTCCATGTGCACTACCAGCGTACGGCAGAGCTGCGCAGCTCCCGGTGCATGTATGCTAATTACCACATGTGCAGCAGTGTAGCATGCAAATGAAGGTATATAGTGATTCATGAAGTGGTGCAGGTGTAGCGTAAGCATGAAGAAATGTAAACCAAAAAAAACAGTTTACATTTTGTCAGACATAAAATCAGAGCCATGAAAGTGGACCAAAACTTACATATTATAATGTTAATATATGCCAATGGCTAAATATATAGCCAATGACATAAAAAAACATGCACAACATATGAAAAATAACATTTAATGTCATGGCCACACTAACACAAAGTAAAACCACAGTGCATCTGTGCGCAAACGGGATCACAAGGAAAATATATTTAGATGTCATAAAACTGCAATGTAACACAATTCATGATATCCCTATAATAGTCAATGACACGCATGCTGCACCACAACCATGGCGCAAGGGTTGCTAAGGGTCTATGACAGTGTTCTGTGCGGTAACTAGGAATTAGTAGTCAATGCCATGCAAATGAGTCAAGTAATACTGAACGCATATGCCCCGCCGGCGTAAGGATGTACCACATGGCGTAGTGGTACAACACCGAGGAGTGGCCTGGAGGTAAACATGACATCAAGAGAGGGGTGCACCACCGTAGCTGTAAGCACATTGGATAATTGCTAATCCAGGTTACCTGTTGCTAAGCAAAGCTGCAGGATAGGGGTGTGGAAGTAGCCAGAGCTTTGCTTAACTGAGAGCACACAAGGTAACCATAAGTTCATGTGAACGTGGATGAAAATGCGCATGAAACCGGGTAAACCTCTGTGCGCGGCACGCACCACAGCTGAAATAGAAAGGCTACAGGAAGACAACAAGGAAATACTGCAGCATGGTAATTGGAGTACAAATGAGTAAGTAACACCTAGGAACTCACAGTGGGCCATAGACAACAGCTAACAAGGCTGCTTGCAGCTACCTGCAGAACAGGAAAGGGGAGGTGCCGTACAGCAAAGAAAAGAGTGTCACAGCAGAACAAAGCAAACTTGCAGTAGATCAGTGACATAACACATTTCCCAACGCAATCCTGGGTAGTAAAAGTACAAAACAAGAAAGTTGGCAGCTGGATGCATGCCTGACAATGGGAGGGGAATCGGGTTGAAAATTGAAGTAAAGGGCAATAGATGAATCATGGGAGCCAAGCGTAAGTCAACACCAAAGGCCCCACAATAGCAGTACCTGCTGTAAAACCAGTAATTAAGATACCCTGCAGCTGGAATAGCACAAACACACCCAATTACACCAGCATCTTCCATTGCACAATAGTATAAAGTGTGACAGCCCCACACACACACTTTTGTATTCCCAGACACTCTGCACCATTGGTGTATACAGACGGGGAACTTTTAATATGTACATGTTAGGGGCCGCCATAGCTTTGATTCACCAGCATGTGTTGGAGACTGACGGTGGTGTAGAGGATGATGCTGACAACCATCTCAGGCACTAGAGGAGGAGAAGAGTGTTCAGACCCAGGGTAACCTACCACGAACTACATGATCTGGAGATAGTAGGGCATTACAGGGTGGACAGGGAAACCCTACAGCAACTTGTGGAGCTGTGCCCACCACACCTCAGAGCCAGAAGTAACAGAGGGGAACCCATCCCAGTGGACACAAAGGTATGTGTAAGCTTGAGAATACTAGCCACAGGTACCTTCCATGGCCAACTGGGGATATTATGGGGATCTCACAGGCATCAGCATCCAGGGTACTCCACCAGTTCCTGGATGCCATGTTACCACATGCCAATGAGCACATATACTTCCCCCGAACGCGTTAGGAGTTGGCCAGCAATATGTGTCTCTTCCACCATGTGGTGGACTACCCGGAGGTACTGGGTGCAATAGACTGCATGCACATACACATCAAGTCACCACCTGTTGAGCAGGGTACGCGCTACATAAACCACAAGGTATACCCCTCCATCAACTGCCAGGTTGTGTGCAATGCCCAGGGCATTATCATGGATGTGTGCGCTGGCAGCCCTGGAAGCTATCACGACTCCCACATCTGGCATGCCTCACAGCTGTATCAGGTATTTGTCAAGGGGGACATCCCATATGGCCACCTGGTGGGGGTTTCTGGCTATGCACTGGAACTGTGGATGATGACTCCCATCAGAAATGCACACACAGCCACGCAAGAATGCCACAATGAGGCACACACAGAAACCAGAATCATCATAAAGCACGTGTTTGGGATGCTGAAATCATGGTTCCATTGCTTGTACATATCTGGTGGAGCCTTGCAGTACTCTCCAGGCACGTGTGCCCACATCTTCATAGTATGCGCCGTGCTACACAATATGATCCTGCGGAAACAGCTGCAGCAGGGACAGAATGGTGAAGGCCCTCACAGCCTGCCACCATTGCCAAGGGACCCACAAGCACAGAGGGACTCAGACCATGAACACCCTGTGCTAGCCCCAGTAGGCATTGAAGGTGTGCCCAGTATGCCCATGCCTTGGCAAAGAGGGAACGTATAGCACACACACTGACAGTGAAGGCACTCATGGACTGACACCCTTCTCCACCTGCACACATAGCAAACATGGATGGCACATACACACGACCACCTGTAAATTGTCATGTATAGGTGGTCTACTGTGTGCATCCTACATAGGTAGCCCTCAACTATTGTACACACAACCACCATTGGCACAAGGTAAGTCAATACCTGAACAGTAAATTAAGCTATCAGCATGTGTCCATACTCTATGTAGAGGTTAATAGATACAATGGTAGGTACATGCCCAACTGCCGAGGCCACTCATAAGGATAGGAAAAAAGTGTCTGCTGTTGCCACTCCATCGATTAACTAACTGTCCCTCTGTGGAGCAGATCCAATTGAGGGATCCATGGGGTGTATCCACTGTTCCCCACCCACTCTGCAAGGATTCCCTGGAGTGTTAGTGAGGGGTTTTGTATAATGTAATTAGGGATGTAGTTGCAAATAATGGGCAGTATCCCTGACAGGAATCTTCTCAGATGTTTACATGTTACATAGTATACCTTAAACACAGCTTGCATATATAGGTAGTTCTCCACAGAATAATAAATATGTGGAACACACACCCCCTGAAATGTGCATTAATCACCCTTGCACTACCAGTGCCTGCTCTGAGAGGTAAGATATCACTGCCAGGATTAGAACACGCAACCATATACATAATCTTCACAATAACATACCACTAAGCTTCCTGAGATGTACCAATGGCAGTTGCGTATACTGACAGGATAAAACACAAAAGGTAGGAATGTGTTGAAATAGGACAAACCGGCATGTACCCAATGAAAGGTGTATGTTTTTATATATGTGTGTATATATATATATATATATATATATATATATATATATATATATATATATATATATATATATATAGCACACCAAACATGTCCAGCACTATAATAAAGAAACAATTAGTCGGCCGTTTTGGAAGAAAGGCTTTTATTAAGCCAAAAAACAGTCTGCCCCACAGACCGGTTTCGCTCTAACTGAGCGTCATCAGTGTGATACAGCAGTATGAACTCATCACGCATATATGCGTGTTACCACATTCACATTTTCTCTCTCTTAAAGAGATACTCGGCAAATACAGCTTAAAGTGAAAAAACATATATTGCAATGTACAATCCATTTTACAACTGGTATTAAAGATATACAATACCTTTCATTACACATTATAGAGGACCCCCAAAAAAACATATCTTATCATTATATTATACTAATATTAATCCTAAGATTAGGGCACTTATACATAGACACCTACACCAATATATATGTATCTGCATAAATAAACCCAAATAATATTCAATCAAAATATAATAAATACATATTATATGCACAGATACATACTAATATTGCAAAAATATACATATATAAACATGCATACATACGCATTCACACACATATATACACACACATATATATATATATATATATATACATATATACATACGCCTACACACACATATATAAAAACATTTTTTGCATGTCAACACGCAAAATGCAAAAATACAAAAATGCCAAAAAACAATTTATAGCCCAAAACCTAACTAGCTAAAGATGGAATAGTTACCAATGATCATTCAGACCTGGCTTAAATAAAGCCCCTAAATTTACTATCCATCTACGTTCTTTATTAGTTAATACCTTATGTTTAAGTACATCCCCTTTAATCATATCATTTACTTTATCTATACCAACAAAAACAAAATGAGCTGTAGGATGATTTAAAATGTGCTTGTACAATGCACTTCTCATCCTCTTACATTTTATATCACTAAGATGGGTGGCAATCCTTTGTTTTAGATGGCACAAAGTTTGTCCGATGTAAAAAGAACCACATCTACACAAAGCCATATATACCACCCATGATGTACTACATGTGATAAAGCATCTAATGTCGTATACCTTACTAGTATTGGCTGAAGTAAATGTTATGGTCTTTGACATCAAATTGCAATATTTACAGTGTCCACAAAAAGTACTTCCCTTCCTAGAAGAATCCAATATGGTGGGGGCAATACCCTTTTTATAATGTGACAAATATTCCCCTAAATTTTTACCTCTCCTGTATCCAAACTGGCACCGATTATCCAAAATTGTATGTAATAATGGGTCATTATGTAGAATAAACCAATATTTATCAATAACCTGCTTTATTAAATAAGTATTGGTAGCATATGTGGTGATGAACCGAATATTTTCACCCTTCAGTGTCTGCTTTGGTACATCTACACTATCTTTCAAAAGTAGATCCCTTCCCAGGTTTCTGTTAACATCAAAAGCCTCTTTAATATTACCAGTTTTGTAACCCCTAGTTTTAAATCTTAAAGATAAATCTTTAGCCATTATGTTGTAATCATTTGTATCAGAACAGATAGTCTTAATTCTCCTAAATTGTGCCTTGGGTATGTTCCTAATGGTATGGGGAGGGTGGCAATTAGTAGCATATAATATAGAATTTTTTGAAAAGGGTTTCCTATATAAGGAAGTAATAATAGTGCCATCAATTGCCTTAGTGACACTTACATCCAAAAAGTCTATTGTGAATAACTCAAGCTTCCCAACAAACTTAATTCCAAAATTGTTGGAATTTAGATATTCTTTAAATTCCAACCAACTCTCTACGTTGCCACTCCATACAACCCAACAATCATCTAGGAACCGTCGCCACATGACAAGCTGTTTAGAAAATGGGAACTGAGTGTTGTAAATGAATAATTCCTCCAGGTAGCCCATAAATAGGTCAGCATATATAGGCGCAAAAGTAGCCCCCATAGCTGTCCCCTTTACCTGTAAGTACCATTCATTATTATATGCAGATACATATATATTGGTGTAGGTGTCTATGTATAAGCGCCCTAATCTTAGGATTAATATTAGTATAATATAATGATAAGATATGTTTTTTTTGGGGGTCCTCTATAATGTGTAGTGAAAGGTATTGTATATCTTTAATACCAGTTGTAAAATGGATTGTACATTGCAATATATGTTTTTTCACTTTAAGCTGTATTTGCCGAGTATCTCTTTAAGAGAGAGAAAATGTGAATGTGGTAACACGCATATATGCGTGATGAGTTCATACTGCTGTATCACACTGATGACGCTCAGTTAGAGCGAAACCGGTCTGTGGGGCAGACTGTTTTTTGGCTTAATAAAAGCCTTTCTTCCAAAACGGCCGACTAATTGTTTCTTTATTATAGTGCTGGACATGTTTGGTGTGCTGTATTTTGTCTCGGGCACTGTGAAGTATACGAGCACGGATGGTTTGGAACTTTTGAATATTTTGTTGTTGTCCTGTGCTGTTTCTTCGACTACAGACCTACACGTGTGATTTGGCGTTGGGGCATTCGGCTTATGGTTTTGGCAGATTACAGTTGCTACTAGGATGGCAGTTGGGCGTGATTTTAAATCTTTCTTACAACATCTTACGGAAGATAAAGATGATGTTTCGATGTTCACTCTACCAGAAGCGGGTGATAATAATGCTCGTTCTAATACTGGTACGGAGGCGAATACAGGGATTATGATGCAGTTCAGAAGGCTATGTGATTTGACTAAGAAGGTACGTTCTATGGTGTGGCACAATAAGTTGTTAAAAGCCTATTTGAAGGCCGAGATTGTACCGAGAGGTTTGCGAGTGCGTTTGGAGCCTGGTTTGGGTAAAGATGATTCTCAGTTTGTTAAAAAATGGCGAGACACACAGTTGGCGGCCTCAAATATGTTTATGGCATTACTTATCGAGTATTATGAGAAGCAACTTTCTATTTTGTTTGCTGAGTTAAATGAATGTCAGGAGAATGTCTTGCGGTTTGAATCTATGCCAGAATATCATAACTTGCATAAGAAGTTTATGGAGGACATTGACAAACATGAGGCTGAATTGAGTGCACGCAAAATGAAAAAGTTTCATAGAGATATAAATGACTTTAAGAATGATAAAGTGTTCAATTGGAAAAGGGAAAGAAAAGAAGTGCACTTTGGGACTGAAAAACAAATTAGGCCCAAACGTAAAAGGGTGCGGTCCATTTTAAAGCACACCACTACAAGTACCTCTGATGGGTCATCAGGTTATTCAAATACGGATACTGAGGTAGAATCCGAATCTACAACAATGGTTTCGCCTGAATCACCTTTTTCTAAGAAATCCAAAACCCCTTTAGGAGGGGGGGCCGGAAACATAAGAACTCATATGGACATTTAGGTTCAATGGAGGGGGTTAGCCCCACAGTACCGGTTTCTGCTTTGTCTTTTGACAATAATGATATCTATGATAGCAATGATATTGTGGTTAATTTGACCAACTACCAGTTCAGTTATTCTGAATTAAAATTGCTACATAAGGGATTAAACTTTGTGCCTTCTTTTTATTTATCACAATATGATACTGTTTGTGATGTAAAGAATTTTAGTAGATTGCTTAATCTAAAATGTTATTTTGCTAACCAAACAGTTAAACTGACATCTGCATCTAAAAGTGATTTCATGTTTAAAAAATCTGATTTTACACCAGTATATAACAGCAATGTTAAAATCTTTGAACAAATGGTGTTAAAAGATTTACAAACTAGACAAACTGAAATTTTTAGAAATGTTAATTACAATATATCCAGAGAAGAAAAGCTGGCCTTGGATAGATTAATGCAAAATTTTCAGATAGTAATTACTAAAGCAGACAAGGGAGGTGCAGTGGTGATATGGGACAAGAATAAATATGATGCTGAAGCCATAACACAGTTG